>NW_028238785.1:842500-1142500 GCF_021556685.1 Rattus norvegicus
CTGGAGGTCTGACTTAGGAGAATGGCTACCATTCTCATTCCTGTTCAAGGGTCAGAATCTGAATTCTATGTAAGGCTGAATAATATTCCAGCACATGGCTGGACCATGTTGAATTTACACAGTCACCTATGGATCTTATATTTTGGCTTGTAAACACACACATATAAGACTCAAGTGACACCCAAGTGGAGAATTGCAGGAGTCCTCCATGGCTTTCTGAACCGTCTGAGAGACCATCCTGTCCACAGTGTATAGGGCACCATCTACTCATAGCTCACACAGCATGAGAAGATTAGGGAGGGTTAACCTGGCTTCTCTGTCTCCTACTTTCTCCCACACTAGCCCTAGCATCTTTCTGTATTGCAGTGAATGTTTAGAACCCAGGAGGATTCCAGCTTCCTTGCTCAAATATAGCAAGTTCCTTCTTGCCTGCTTTGAGACTGAGTCTCATGCAGCCCAGGCTGTCTCTGATCTCACCATTAGTTAAGATGGCCATAAACTCCTGGTTCTCATGCCTCAGACGTCTCTGAGTGCTGGGTGACAGGTATGCACCACTCTTAAGTCCTGCCACTGGGACAAGAATGAGCAGAGCCTGCTCTGAAGCACACACTTTGCTGGTGTCAGTGATGACTGACTTATGATCCTGTCTTCCTTGCCCATGGCCCTTCTCCTTGGTGCATGCCATCCTTCCTCCCTGTGACTCATGGGGGACACCAAGCCTGAGGATGTCAGGAAGAAGTTTACTTACTTCACTGGGTTGGAGGCTGTTAGGTTCCTGCGTCAGTAGGTGAGATTCAAGCTAGAAGGTTTGTGGCATGAGAAACTGGAACAGAACTGGCATGGCAGGAACAATCGTCGCCTGGCTCTGAGAAGACCAGGTGGGCAGAAACTCATCGTTGGGCAGGTAGTGAGCTCAAGACCAGGCTGGGCATTGCTCAGCGCATGTGAACAGGTGTGCTTACATGGACATGTGTTTCCCCCACATGGTCACCACTTATCCAGGCATTATGAATACTCCAAGGAGCTTTTTATGTTTTAACATCATGTGTGTTTGTGTGTCCATACATACATATACACACATACATTCGTACATATACACGAATACACGTACATGAAAACACATGCATATACATGACTATACACATTCATGCTCACACACACATATATACACACCTACATGCATACACACATACACACACACATACACACATACACACACATACAATACATATACACACATACAAATACACCTATACACACATATAGACAGACATATACACACATATACATATACACGTATACACATACATGCATACACACATTCATATCCACACGTACATACAGACATATACATATATACTCACATACATGTAAGCACATGAGTGGAAGCCAGAGGACAGCTTGGCCCTTGGTTCTCTCCTTTTTACCACGTGGGTCCTGGGGATTGAGTCAAGCTCATCAGACTTGACAGCAAGCCCCTTTAACTGTAGAGCCCTCTTGTTGGCTGCCAGTCACCTCTTTCCACAAATTCTATCGATGGTGGAATGTTTACAGTTGTTATTCTCATGATTCCCTCAGCAATAGCGCAGACATCATTTACACTGCATTAGGAGTTATAATTCATGTAGATGTCAGGAGAGCTGGAGGCGTGGATCAAGAAGAGAGCCCACTTTCAATGTCATTATGTGGTATTGCCTTAGGCCCTTTTATACACTCCCCTGGCTTTGTCTGAGTATATGTTTGATCTCTCTATGACTGTGCAAAGAAGTAAGAGCTAGGGCTGGGCCACAAAATAGGAAAGTACTTGTTCATCCAAAAACAAAAACAAAAAACAAACAAACAAACAAAAATAGCTCTAGGGTTAAATATTGGTGCTAGTACTGAAGTACACAGTCAGAAGGTATTTTTCTAAGTAAATAACACAATATTGGGGATGACAATATGATCAAATATCCTACAACATAAGTTTGCAATGTTACCTACATTTTATAAATCAAGTCTGACCACCGTTTTGGTTGTTTCCAATCCTGTCTGAGTGCATCATCACGGGAATCCCAAGGAAAATCAGAACTGGGTTCTTGAAGCTGTTGCACAGGGCCAGTATAGACCTAAATACTACAGAGGAAACCTTGATTCTTATCACAAGGTACCATTCACCATCCCTCTTGTCACATAACTTATGGCAAGATGTCACCCCTCCTGACCCTAGCTGCTTCTCCTAAATGCTGCTGAAGGGAAGATTTGGTGTCAAGGGGTCTGGATTCAAACCACAGGACACTGAATTCATTTAAATAGGTGTAGTTTATTAATGCACACACCAATACAGTTCAACCAGAGCAACAGCTCACAACTGTGTACTGGACATTGCTAGGCCCCGCTCATTGCAAAATCCACATGGGCTCATGCACAAGTGCTGGAAATGCTT
This sequence comes from Rattus norvegicus, assembly GCF_021556685.1. NCBI lineage: Eukaryota > Metazoa > Chordata > Mammalia > Rodentia > Muridae > Rattus > Rattus norvegicus. Next base: position 844,926 of record NW_028238785.1, read on the forward strand.
CGGTCTATGGGCCCTGACTCAGGCCATTTTACACATAATTGTTCCTATTTTCCTTGAATCTATTGGGTCCTATGTGAAGAATACACTTGGGGAACTTGTTAAGATTAACAAACCTCATAACATACAGAACATAACAGGGTATGTGACCAGTACCACACAGTTCAACGTCAGAGTTTTTTGTTCTTTGTTAGTGTTTTTCTTGGCATCCATGATGTGGAGGCATATTACAGAACAATAGGAAAGAGCTGGCTGCTGTGTAACAAATTCGCTGCTATTAAGGTAGGTATGGGGGCAAGACCTCAGCAGTAGCCCTTAAGATGGGAAGGAGATGATGTGTTTGATACTGAAAGGAGCTGCCTCAGCTGCGTTTCTCTGCCTGCTCAGTGCCCATTCAACATCACTCTGTCCCTGAAGAGGAACTCAAGGTCTGCCCCCTGCTGCCTGTGAGCCAGGAAGAGGCACAGAAAGGCAAGGCCACAGCACTGGTTTCCAATCCCTCAGTAATGCTGGATTTCCAATAATGTACTTGTATACACAAATACACTGTGGTAAGTTGCAATAGATACTAATCATTTCTCACATAGGGCAGCAGTTGATTGACTACAACTAATTCTATTAAAAAAAAAGAAACCTGGCTCTTGTAGAAATATACAAAGAAATATCTAGGATGGTGGGGGATGAATTCTGCCATGGACTGAACTCGTGGAAGTGGGGTTGGGAGAAAGATGCATGGTTAAATAGCCCACCAGGTTCACATTGTGTCAACTTGATTTAATCTAAGGACAAAGAAGTGGAGTATCTCTGATCGCTTTCTTCTAGTCCCTTTAAAGCATCACTGGGGTTTGAACTCAGAACTTCACACTTCTTGATGGGGCAACTACACTCAAGGAAGCTTAAGATTTTCATAGGCACAGTATTATGCTATATATACAGAGTAGATAATACTAAGATGTTCAGAGGGTGATGTCCATTTGTATGCACTCTTAATGTGGACCTAAAAAAAGAGAGATCAAGGTCCTTAAAATAGAAAGATCAGTTCCAGTTGTTTTCTACCATTCCAAACAGAACGACTGGTAGGGAGAGAATGGTAAATAATCGAGAATTCGTAGATGATGCTTTGAATGAAGGGTGGATTTCTGTGCTGGTTTAAAACAGGGTCTCAAGTATCACATGTTGCCCTCTACCTGGCTGGCCAGGATCACTTTGAGCTCAGATAAACCTCCTTTCACTTTGCAATAAATAGGCTTATAAGAGTGGCCTCCAAGGACTGTGCAGACAGCATTAGCCTTTCACAGTTGAGGTGTGTAACCCACAACTATAGTTTTAGCCATGTTTTTCCATGTCTATCAGCTATTTCAGATTGTTGCTGTTACATGCCTGACAATCAAGGATGCAGAAAAATAACCTGATACAAAGTAAGGACATGGAGATCACATGGTGATCACATGGTGCCTCTTCCGTACGTTCTGGATGAGGTTTGTTAAAATTCCAATATTGCAAAAAGCTTTATATAGGGCCCATCACATTACGGGTCACTATGCACTGTTCTATCTAAAATGGCCTAATCAGAACTGACTCCCATATAACACTTCCTGCAATCCTCATATGAGAAGCTTGAGCTTTTAGTTTTGACTTTTTCTTTTCTCGTTCTTTCTTATTTTTTGCTATATAAGTTTATACAAAGATAGTTAAGGCCATGAATTTGCCCCCAAAATTTGAACTACGGATGTGATCAATCAGTGTTAGTGGGTGCATTCTATAAAGTATTCATTTTTTACTATGATAAATGTGTTTTACTATGATAAATGTGTTACTACTTTTGTGTTTGGTGGGGTGGCCATTTCCCAGTGTACAGGTGCAGGGACCTTGCTCTATCCACTTAATGATGTTTATAGCCTCATATTAGACGTTTCTGTGCACCCTCTATATCTCTTGTGTATTTTATTTTTCTAATAGAAGCTCATGGTACATCTTACTCAGGCCTGTGAGCAGTGCTCCTTTAGCAACATTGGTGCAGAGAGCAGAACCCCACAAGCAGCATGAGGTTCCCTTCACTGGTGGCTCTAATATTGCATTTTCCTCTGCCAACTGGTCTCCACACTATTCCTAGCACCTTAAAGACTTCAACTCTTTTTCCTAAGGAATTTTCTGGCAATTGTCGATTGCTAAGCACATGACTTCATGAGTGTTCCCCTAATACACACCCATGTTGTAACCTACCATGCAGACTATTTCTTGATGTGATATAAAGCACATGTACATAATGAGACAGGAGAACTTTTGACTGCATATTCAAGCTGGTGTGAAATCTCAGGAAGCTTTAATGGCTAACATTGGTGAATGAGGACAATTTGAGTTAGGATGAGACATTTTTTGGGAAGATTTGAAAGGAAACATTCATTTAGGTGCATAGGAATTACTAAGGTTTTTCTAATCAAGCCTTGAGGAAAATTTGGCTTTGGAAGCAGGAGATGCTCAGTGGCTCTGCCCCAGGAAAGTCTCCTGGAAAGGGCACCTCAGCTTATGCTCAGTACAGGGAGAACATTAGCAGGAGGCAAAGTCTGCTCCCCATGACATCTGCTGTCCCTTCTTGGACATTCTATTATTTCCTAGAGAGTTCTGGCATCCTCTGTGATGTCACCTGTGTTGTAGTGACAACCAGTGCCCTAGTTTCTCTCAGTCTGAGTCTGGCGGTTACAAGCTAAGACATGTTTTCCCGTCTTCGCAAGCGTTTTGGAAGGGGGAACGTCGATTGTGGAGAGACTAGAGTGAAGGAGTTTGGCCTTTCGTCTCAAAGTAATGATGGGCAAAGACAGCACTTCTGGGGAATGTGGAGTAAGTTCTGGGCAGTGTATTTTGAGCTTCCTGCCAGGGTGGCTGCAGGCTTAAGCTGACCTTTCTAGCAATGGGCCACAGCAACTGGAGCATCTGAAAAGGAATTGAATTTCCATGAATATCACAATTCCTTAAAGTCAAGGATTTCAGAACTTTAGTTTCCCCATCCCCACTGGGAGGATATGGTAAGGCCAATGCTATTATACTGTGAACTTCTGGTCTTTACTTTTCAGTTCATTTATTCTGTTACATTGATATAATAACACCATCAGTAGTCATGGAGGGTCCACCTTTTCTGAGTTTAGACAGGGCAGCAATGTATTTCACTATCATTGCTTCTTTAAATACAGTGGGTATCTGACAGTAGTAACAGGGAGAGATTGTGCTCCAGGCAATAACCTTATGTTCTTAGACATTCTCTGATTTCTTCTAACTGGCAGGGTCATCGTTTGCTTTATATATTAGAGGTTGTATGTTACAAAAATTTTTCTACAATACCAAAACTATTTTGAACGTGTAGACCAAGATTCAGCCTGTAACGTATTCGCAATTCTGGGGCATTTGGTATTTCACATAGGGACACTGATAAGTCTGTTGAACATATCCTCCCTGGAAATGCGTTTTAAGTCCAAAGTTGTTGGCTTAGAGTATCAGGGTAGGACATCTGAGTGTCTCCAATCACTCAAGTTTTGTGGATGGTGAATTTATCATCTGAGTTCTGAAGCCACAGGGGTGAGGGTCCTGAAACCAAGCTGTACCCTGTTCAGCTGATGATAATCCTGGAGAAGCCATCTCCGTGGTACATGTAAGCACCTGATGTCCGGCATAGGGAACACCTGGCTGCTTACGTCTCTTGGTCTCTATAGAGTAGTGGGAGAACTGAGATCCCCTGAGGAGGTCTCTTAAGCATAGACCAATCGCCTAGCAGTGACACCAAGTTCCAGGCTTGTTTTCCTGTTTAGGCCTCACTGAGGTCTATGAACACTCTATGCATTCTCCCCATGCAGGTTCACTTGTGTTCTTCTACCTACAGACGCTGGGAGAGAAACATCATCCCCTGGCACTGACCTAAGCAAGAATCAGGCCATGAAGGAAAAGGAGAGGCTGATTAAAGAGCTGCAGCTCATTACTGAGGAGAGAAATGACCTGAGAGATCGCCTGAGGTTTCTGACAGAGAGATCCATGAAGAACAGGTATGAATTGCTCCAAATGCTCTTGTTTCATTCCTGGGTCTGCAAGGTCACCTTCTTATCCTATTAAGGTTTTGGGTTCTAGAAAGCTGTGCCTCCCTAACCACCCTGTGCTAAACCTCACCTCCCGTATAGTGGAGATTCAGAACCTGACCCTTCCTGAGGAGTGAGATTGAAAATGGACTCATCTGCTTCCATTTATTTAAAAGCAGAACTTGTGGTCTGAATGAAGAATTCAGGGATAAAGTCAGGGAGAGTGAGTGCCCAGTGTGCATTTGCAAAGCCCTTGACAGCTGGTGGCTTTGCAAGATTGTAATTGCAGTGAGTTTATGGTGAGTCTCTGTACTTGCTAGGTAGGGGACTGAGTGCTGGAAGATCCAGGCAGCAGCCTGGGGTAATATAGGACCCACCCTGAGTTCATATATTCCTAAATGCCGATGTTCATTGTATTCTATCATTTCGGGCCAGGCCACACTTCAGGCCAAATCCATATTATGAAGACCTGGAGAGAATGGAGGAGGCGGTCATGTCAATTCTGCACAACTTAGAGATGGAGAACACTGAGGTCCATGAGAACAACCATAAGCTGAAGAAGGAGATTACCTTCTCTAGGTAAGTCCTGGTCAGAAAGGCTATCACTTGTGGAATGGCCATTTCTGACTTTCTTTGTTCTGGATTGGACGGTCTTCAGCTCTGGTTCTATCTCTTGTGCTATTTACCCATCAGTGTTCCAGGGTCATTAGGACTCAGTTTTCAGTTCCATAAAAGACTGTTACTCATCCCAGGATTGTCTAGGCATCTTCAAAACGCTCTAGGGAGAACAGTACTGATTGAAGTCAGCAGAAGGTTATTAGGCTGACCTGGACCTATGGTGTCACACCAGGTTTTACAAAACTCAGTGCGTGGACCACATGGTTAGCATGACCTTCCCTTGGTTCTACTGACCTCTTTTGAGGGTGTTGGCCCAGTACTAATTGATGTTGCCCCTATGTATTGGGCTTTCATGGATATTTGTATATCCATGTTCTTTCTCAGAGGTGTGGACACTAATTGGTGTCAGGCCAAGCAAACAATGTATTCTTCCCCGAATTAACTCTTTATGGTTTGTGCAGCAGCCTTATATGTATCAAGATGCATTTTATTAAGTCTTCATGGGTATCTGGGACCTGGTAGAGTTAGTGGGACTTGGGAGTAGGAATGGGAGAAAGGGCCAGCATGATCTTACTATGCAGACTGTATTTCCAGAAACCTGCTCAGCCAGCTCCTGATGGAGAACACATGTAGGAAGAAGTTGGTCCCACTGAAGCAGGAGAGCAAGGAGGTACATCTTGATTGTGCACTGAACCAAAAATATTTGGTTGACTTCAACAAGAAAGATAAAGACCATCAACGGCCAGAACCAGCATTATCAGGTAGGGACGTGTTAGCTTAACAATATCTGATAAAATTTGCCAATTTGATACATCTTTGCTTCTCTTACCACCTTTCTAATTTACACTCACAACCAGCCAACCACCTCATGTAATGGAATTGTTCATTGCTCTGCCTATGCACAAGTATTCTAGGAAGTTAACCACTTTTCAGAAACTGAATTATTGTGCAAGCATATTTTGCTGCTCTTTTTGAAGCTGCAGTCTAGAAATGGTGACAGATGAATAACATATCATATTATTGCATATCCATGTGATACATTGGATCCTATGTAGAGTTTTGAACAATTTCTTGGTTCTTTGACAAATGACACTCTGTGGTCATGTGATCTCTTGTGTAGGAAGCACCTTTGGGATAAGAACCAAGTGCAAATGTCAAATTAGTACTTATCATTGGCTTTAACCTTGGTGACATATGGACATCTCCTTTCTTCTGCAACCCGATGAGGTCTCTTGCCATTGCCCTGTTCTTGGTTTGCACTGGTATAAGTCTGGGTCCCAGATTGGCAGCCCACATTACTGTGAGGCTCTCTGGAGATTTTGCCCTGCCCACAGAGTTAGCAACAATGATATCACTTAAAATGTCCATGTCGACTGTCCAATAGAACTGAGGTGGTAGAAGGCAGCATTCTGACAGCTGGCTTGCATTTCCCCACCAAATCAGTGTCTGAAAAACTGCCTTCCTCTCCCAGGTCTCAGAAAGTGCAAGAGAGCTGGAATTGGACACACCCCAGTAAGAGAGCTTCCTGAAGAATAAGTTGCTTTCTCAGGAGTCCCTGATGACCAACATCCTGAATGGTAACAACATTTTTTGGATGAGTATTCATCCTCTGAGTTTTTTTGTCATTTCTTAGAGACCCTAAATTTATATACCACTAAGCCAGCCTGACTGATTGAGGTCTTACTTTCTTCTCAGAAAACAGCACTTGAGAGACAACTTGGGGGACCGCCTTTCATTATGTATGCTAGAGGAGAAACAGCAATACGTCTGTGCTACTAAATGTTCGTTAAGAATATGCTTTTAGAAATATTTTTGTTATGATTTTAATTGAAGTTTTCTTTTTGTTGTTTCATATTTATATGTTCTTGTTACTATTTTTACTTTCAAATATTTTTAAATATTTTTATTCAGTTTAATCCTGTTTTGTTGTAAAAATGTATTTGTAATGAATAAAAATTGAATTCTATCTCTTGACTCTTAAGACCATCATTCTTACTCAAGGGTTCTGTCCCCTCCTGTGGACTTAGAACTGACAGCTACAGATGGATCTCTGCATGTTCCATGGATCCTGGGCTAATAAGTGAATTCAAAGTCACCAAGGGGTACTCAGTGTGACAGTGTCTTTTGTGTGGAGAATGTGGCTGTGTCTCTGACACTTTATGTTGTAATCACAGACACACTTTACCCAATTGTTAGTGTCCATGTGGTTCTTCTGAGAGAGCAGCAGATGCTCTACCCTGTGAGTCATCACCACAGCTCCTGCAGGTGGCTTTTGTTATTCCACATGAGGGGCTGTATTAGGTGGACAGGATCACCTATGATTAAAGAGAGAGATCAGGAGATGTGTGTTCACAGGGAACTTACTGAGCCGTACATGCTCAATGTGTTAGCTTGCCAGGCATCCCTACAGGGCTCTGGTATTCCCACTCCTCATTGTGGGTCAGGATCATCCTCCAGCATCACTTAGTTTTCATATTAGAGCAGATCTTTCACCTGTTATCAATGATGACCATATGTATTATGCACATCTGATAAAATACAGAATAGAAACTAGATCCTGTAAGCCAGCTTGGCATAATGTGCTCTATTGATAGCAAGAAACGTATCTTAATCTAAGCAGTTTAGGGAGAAATACAGAATAGAAACTAGCTTCTTGTAGGCCAGGTTGGCATAATCAGTTTTTTGATAGTTAGCAAGAAAATTATTGTAATCTAAGCAGTTTAGGAAGGAACCTCAAGAGCATCCATAGTGAATGTAGCCTGCAGCTGTGAACACAGGTTTCTCTTGGAGAGCAGGCCTGTGCAGGCCCAGAACCTAGGTGGGACAGTGCAAGCTACCCTTTTTCCATGGCCAATCTGGGATCGTATTGAGAATGTATTTTTTCCAGGTGACTGATTTCCAATTTGTGGAATTGATCTAACTTGCTGAGAGTGGAGGTGACTCAGAGAGTTAAAGTACAGAAGGACCAATCCAGTATGTCCACAAAAGCTTGCTGTCACCCCAGGGCTTTTAAAAGCTCAGCAGCTAGAGAAGCAATGTAGTATTTGGTTACTCTCATGCTTAGGTCTAGTCATTCATTATAAACTGACCATGACACAAAAAGTGTCATCTGTGTCAAAACTAGTTGTAACTAGATTCACCCCACACTATCACATCACTACCGTATTTGAGGTTCTCAGTTACTATCTAAGAACCTGGAAGAGGCCTGGGTCTTGCTACACAAAGTCATGATTTATATCTTCATGACACTGTGTGCTTTGTTCTGTTAATGCTACCATTGGCATACAACACCTTGGATACTTAGTGCTGACATCTGTGACATGAGACAATAGTTCATGTCATCCTATCCTGAATAAAATGTCCTTAGAGTACGGTGTAGTGGGAGGGGCCTTCTTTTCCTGTGAGATAGCAAAACATTTCCAGTCTTCAGTCAAGTCTGACAGCCATTGTCCAGTGCCTGTCTTGAGATGTCCACCTTTTCAGCTGAGAGTCTTCATCCAGGCTGCTCTGTAATTCTGTAGAAGATTAATAGGTTCCAGCCCTAGGATTTAATTCAGTGTGACTGTACTTGCCGAATATGCTCAAAGCCCTGTGATCCACCCTAGCCCTCTGTGCTTTAGAGAAAGAAAATAAAGAACCACATTGCACTTGAAGTTTCTCCTCCAACAGAAGGAGAGCCTGCATAGGGCCTTTAAGTAACTCTAAGCCCCAGCTTCCCCACAGCTCCCTCCATCAATTCCATGATTGGTGTGTTTTCACTACTACTCACTTTCTTCTGTGTGCAAAGAATGTGCACCATGTCAGTAAGTGTGTGTGTGTATGTGTGTGTTTGTGTGTGTGTGTGTGTGTGTGTGTGTGTGTGTGTGTGTGTAGTCCCTAGTGAAAACTGTCGAGATACATGCAGACTCATGCTACTACTGTCCCATGGCACCTTGCAGGGAACCCTGAAATGGTGGCTACTTTAATACAGTCTAAACCGGGTGTGCATGGTTTCTGTAAGGTCACCACTACAGAGAGCAGGAAAAGCTTCAGTAGTCACATGGATGTGATCAATCAGTGTTAGTCATGCCCTTCCAGCATGGTAGACTGCAGGTTGTCTGTCCCCAGCACTTTGCTCTCTTGTGCCCAAACAATGCCAAGGTCAGGGCCGTTGAGCCGTGAGGCAGAGGCACACCACCCTCAGTGCTGCCTAAGACCCCTAAGACTGTCTCTTTCGGGTGTGTGCGTGCTGGACACTCATGGATCCTGAGATCTCCGCAGCTGAGGTGAAACAGTACTGGAGCCATTGCAATGTGGGCACACATTTGGTTGTGGAGCTGGGCCACTCTTTGACTTTTATTGAGTGGAGAGACAACTGTTGGCTGAGCCTTTGGTGAACCGGATGGCCCCTGGCCACGTCAGCAGTCAGCAGTATCAAAGCTGAGCAACCAGTGTTTTATGTTCCATTTTGTCATCGCTGGTCAGTGTTCTGATGCCACAGCACATGGCTGGTCTCAATCTCCCCATGTGGCCACAATCCCTAATTGATATGGCCTCCACTTCCCAAGTGCCACTGGGATTTCTGTAGAACCCCTAAGGCAGCAGCAAGCAGGAGCTCCTGACTATTCCCTCCCTGCTCTCTGGATCTGCAAGTCGTTCTGTGTACATATGGGTATTCCCTCATAAACCCTTGATGCCATGATACCTTAATAAACACTTGAATCACGCCCTTTCTTACAGAGACCCCATAATGGCCAGTTTTCAACTGCTACCTGACACAATCTATAATCACCTGGGAAATGAGGGACAGTCTGGATCAGACTGGCCTTTGAGCATGACTATGCGTGACTGTCTTCGTTGCTGTGGGGGATGCCAGACAGCCTCTTTTCTGATCCTAGAGTCCCTATACCCAGCCACTTGTCCCCTCTACAGCCAGATCCTACTTCTGCTCCTAGGCACTGTCTTGGACTTCCTTCCCTCAGGTGGCTTCTATCCTTTGGTTGCTACAGAAACCTGTTATGAGGAAAGGAACAGGGAGTTAAGAGTTCAAAGCCATCTTCCCAGTGATGTTCTTTCTCAGAGGTCAGTGGGACACTTAAAGAGTTTTGTGTATACATTTTATTAAGCAAGGGACAATCATGCATCAGACCCAGGAAACTAACAGCACATCTACTGGACCTCCTTCAACACCTGGGCATCTCTTCTGGCCTGTGCTTCTGTGTGCTGAAACCTGGGGACCAACTTCCTGTGGTGTTCCCAGGATGACTGTGCACATTACTACACTGGCGTAAATCCTCAAAACTCACAAACAGCAATGGGACCGACCGCCACAGGAACGGTTCTCCATCAACAGATACCACAGACCAGCAAGCAGAAGCATGGGAGGGTGGTGCTGTGGTTCACACACTTCTCTTTCCTCACTAGGGCAGGTGACCCGCTGGAGAAAACAAGGAGGCAGCAGGATGGAAGAGGAAAACTACAACCCAGTCCTTGCATTAAACAACCAAGCACATTCAGACTAGAAGAGAGAAGTTTGCCAAGAATGAGGGCCACTTTGGACATCCATCATCAATAGCCCTGGCTGTCTAGGCCAGCATCAGATCCAGCCGTCTCCAGGCAGGTGTCAGCCAGGCCCTCAAGGGCACTAAGAGCATTAACCATGAAGAATAGAACAAGATCTCTCCCTCTTGCCTGCCTGACAGCCAAGCATGTGTATGCCCTGACTATGCTCACGCTGGGACCCCTGCTAGATGTTAAGGTATAGAGACCTGATAGTTGATTAGGACCCTGTTCGAAAAGGAAGACACCGGATATTTCCCTCTGGCATCCATATGTGCATGCGTGGTTGTACAAGCTGGTAGAATCTCTCTCTCTCTCTCTCTCTCTCTCTCTCTCTCTCTCTCTGTCTCTCTCTCTCTCTCTCTCTCACACACACACACACACACACACACACACACACACACATTCAAAGTTTTGAAGCACAGCAGAAGAATCTCTGGGACTCTAAGCCTGACCAGCCTCATCTGTGAGCCACAGCTTCTGTGTGAGAGCTCCTTTGTGTGAGAGGCATAGGGTGACTGAGGTAGGTTGCTGGTGTCCATCCCTGGCCTGCATGTGCATGCATACAGAGACATGGACACATGCACATGCTGAGTACCCCTCATCCAATCCTGAAATCTGAAAACACTGAATTTCAAATCCAGGCATTCTCCTAACCTACACCTTCCCTCAGGAATTGGAGATGAGGCTTTGCAAGAATCCTCAACCAGTGAGACTGGCTCAGACCTTCTGAGATCTATTCTGCCCCAGGAGGAAACAGCAGGTGTTATCAGGACAACACAGAAACTCAAAACTCCAGCCTGATGCAGGGACCACCTGCTGGGTTAGGAGAAGACTGGGCATCAGGGTTCCTGAATGAAAACATCACGTGTAAACTCACAGGGTAGCTGTGGCTATGCCTTCAAGGCACCTTCAGCAGCAGCTTAAATGGACTAGGGATGACTATGGGAATCTGCCTGCAGGGTGATGTGAGAATCCTTTTGCTAAGGCTTGGTCGCTAGATGTTGCCACAGAAACCCTTGAACTCTTCTTGGAGTACAGTCCAGGCAGAGGCTGAACTCAAAACATTCTGATTATGAACTGAGTTTAACAGATAATCCGGAACCTGAAAGCCACAGGCCCAAAGGTCTGCACTGCAGGGGTGTGGCATCACTGCAGGGATGACCACACAGTGCAGGGGTGAGGCGTCACTCAGGGGATGACCATACACTGCAGGGGTGAGGTGTCACTGCAGGGATGACCACATATTGCAGGGGTGAGGCATCACTGCAGGGATGACCACACACTGCAGGGGTGAGGTGTCCCTGCAGGGATGACCACACACTGCAGGGGTGAGATGTCACTGCAGAGGTGACCACACACTGCAGGGGTGAGGTGTCCCTGCAGGGATGACCAGGAAGCTGACTGAGCTCCTCAGGGTTCTCCCTGTCCTCTATGTGCTTCCCTTCTAGGTGAGCACTGCAGCTTTCAGGGTGCTGGAGGCCTGTGTGGGCAGCAGTAGGAACTGCTAGCCTTGTTATTCACAGCTGAAAACATCACACAGGATATTCCAGAAGTGAACACCACCAAAGTGGGGCCTTTCACAGCACTCTGGGTAGTTTGGCAAAAAGCCACATGACAATTTCGCCTGTGATCCATACCAAATGTCTGCTGTCAGTGCCTGTCTCTTAGGAGCCACCTGGATGATCCAGGGGATGGTCCTGAAGAAAAGGCTTGGCAAAATTGAGGTCTCCAAAGCCAGAGGAGCAGGGGCCGTAGACCATGGAGACTGACATATGCTGATGTTAGACTACCCAGACTCATCCCTGTGTACAAGTCTGGATGTCACAGAGGCACCTGGCAAAGGTCCCAACAGTGTCCTTCAGGATTCAGCTGTCTCCCTAATTGCCCTCTACCTCCCCCACTTCCTGTTGTTCTGGGAGTCAAGGACTTCATCACCTTTTTCGTTTTCTTGTCATATTGCAGGTACTGTGACTCGACCACTCTTCCTCCTGCAGGAGACACATCATTTGTCACAGAGCAGGACGGCTGCACCAGGAAGACCCATAGCATAACCAGGACGCTACAATGAAAACATGACTGGCCCTTCATGCTGAATGACAGGAAAAGCACCCGGCCTTCTCTTTGTTGCAGACTGGATTCCTCAGCATTCCTGTTATGAACAGGGCACTAGTACCCTTCACAGGATAATTAGTGTTTATAAGACATTTATAGAATTCATCTTGTATATAGGCCATTGGGCTAGGAGCCAGCATCAAGGCATCAAGTAGGAGGAAACACAGAAACATTCTAGGAAGGGAAAGCCAGGGGCCAGTGGGATGGCTCAGTGATTGAGGACCAGAGTTCAGATCCCAGCACATGGATGTTCACAGTCATCTGCAGAATCAGATCTAGGGGGTCCTATGACCTCCCCAGCTGCCAAGCAGCTACATGTGTGCGTCTTAGACACTTCTCACTCACCGTGAATCAACCTAAGCCACAAAACATCCCACACCTTCTTGGATGGGCCCATCCCTGGGGGAGTCTTGTGTGTTCTGGGCTTCAACTCTAGGAAAGCTTGGCCTTGTTTTATAGGATGTCTTATTCCTTATATCAGCAGAGAAAGAAAAAAAAAGATCCAGTCCTGGAACCCTAGAGGACACTGCCATGATGTCACTGCTGTGCTGGCATAGGCTTAGAGATATCTCCATGATCCATCCAAGTCACCTAGAGCTCAGGGAATGATGGAAAAATTTATGTGAGTTCGCCCAGCGCTTGCAACCATGAGAAAGCTTGGAAAACACAGGGCACATGTGGTGTTTGATCCTGGGTCAGTTCAACCCTCTTGAGCCTGCAGCTAAGACAATCAGTTACACTGGCCTGAGTGTACAGGCCAGATCTCAGAACCTGTTTGCCAACCATGGAACACTCTGGATTCCTCCTCTTAGCTGGACCTTGTTCCTCTACACCTCATCCACCCAAGCTTCTCAAGAAATGAAGCTGCCAGGTTAATACAACAACTAACTGAAGGCAACAAGAGCCTTCAGCCGCCCTGTGGCAGTAAGGTCAGTCCATAGGTCTCCTGTCCCTGCACCGTCAGTACCTGTGAGAGCCATGGCCACTTATTCCCTTCCGAGGTGAGAACAATTATACCCACAACCTTGCTTTCAACAAATCCTGCCTTGGCCATTGGTGGGACCCTCATGAGACTCAATCTGATGCAGGCCTCCTCAGACACTTTGGCTTCCTTTCTGGCTGCTGGAGCTGGGGCCCTCTGGCCTGGCCTAATGTAGGATCAACAACATCCAACTCTGTCGGGCCTCAAGCATCCCACATTGGGGGCCCTGCTTCACTCCTAGGTGCATTCTTTTCCCACATCTCTCCAGTCTCTCCCTCATCCCTAATTCCCCTAGACTCTCAGGCCCAGCCCTTCAGTCTCTGGTGGAGACTGCCCTGGAGGGACAGGAGCCCCTCCCCTGAGATACTCTCCCACCCCATGCTGCTGGGCTCTGACAACTCTGCCCTTGGGCTGACTCATCTCTATAGGCACAGCCTGCTGCTCCCCTGCCCCTGCAACCCACTTCCTAGCTCTGCTTCACACAAACACTCTGAGATCTCTACACTGGTTTCCCATTCTATTTTGCTCCCTCTCTGTCCTCCAGAAGTTCTGCTGCTATCTCTCACCACAGCAGGACCCACCAAGACACTGCTCCTGACCCCAGCAGCCACCAGCAGCCCAGGTCATGGGGCTACTAACAGCTTTGGCCCAGGACTCAGGGCTCCTTCCTTCTTCAGTATCGAGTCCAGGCTGAGACCATCTGGCCTGCTGCTGGGTCCTTGAAACCCTCAATCTCACAGCCTCTGGGCACTCTGAGCCCTAGTCCTTATGGCTAACAAGTAGCTGCCCAGTCAAGCAACATGGGCCTCACTGGCTTCCTGGTGTGCCATGATGCTTTCCCTGCATGGCTGGGGTTGACTGCATGCTAGGAATATGTCTGGAACTAGACCTGCAGGTAACACCTGATGTGTTGGCCAGGCTGTCCTCCTACTCCTGTTCTCAGGAGATTCTCCTGACTAAGTCTCCCAAGTGCTGGGATGAGAAGTATGTGCCACCATGCCAGCTAGGAGTCTTCAAGTGTGATGAAAGACTGGGATCTGTGGTCCTGGTTACTTCCAACAATGGGGACACCAGTGTTCTGAGCATTCTGTCATCTAGGACTTATATTCCATGTACTTCACACGAACACTGTGAGACTTCTGCATTGGTTACCTGTTCTCTTTGAAACCTGTCTTCAGGTATCTGACAGTGGGAGTCTCCATGAAGTTTTTGTCACCCTGAGGATGTGGATATATTAATAAGCTCAGGCAGCATGCAAACACAGCAGAGGTTACAAACAAGACTACCAGGCTGGGGCCACTAAGTGATAGAGTGCTCCTTTGGCATGGTGAGGGCCCAAGTTCTCTTGCAACCAACATCTCCTGGGGATGTAGCTCAGTGATTAGGCACTTGCCTAGCGTATGTGAGGTCCTGGGCTCCATCCCTAGGACTAAACCCTCATCCCCTACCCTGAACGCACCAGGTCCAGGCATCACTGTCAATCCTGAGGGCTTGAGTTTGATCCTCAGGCCCTCTCTGATAGAAAAAGAGAAAAAACTCCCTTGATTTGTGTTTGACCCCTACATATGTCATGCCCACCCCACTTCGAGTGTACAATTAAGGAAAGCATGAGTAAGTGGTTGAGAGGCACTCACTGCCCTTGCAGGAGACCCCAGTTTGCTTCTCAGCACAAACTGCATGTGACTCAGCAGGTCTCAGGGTAGAACTGGATATGTGACCCTGTGCTAAAGCACTGTCCTGAGTGGGGACTGCAGCTTCTGAAGAGGAATGCAGGCCTGGCCTCCAGAACTCCACCTTCAGGTCCTGTCTTGATGCCCTGGCAAAAGAAACTCCTTCTCTCCAGAGGAGCACTGCACTCAAATGACACCTCAGTGATGAAAACTATCTGTCCCCAAAGGCATGCCACTGAGCAGAGATAGCTTCCGTCATGCACCTCTGCCCATCCCCAGTTCCTCATGTCAATAACTCAACCTTTCATGAAGTAGATGGCAATGCATGAGGTAGGATGATCAGTAGTTTACTGGCCAGTCTGGGCTCTATGAGATGCTCTCCCTGAAATCAGAGCCAGCAAGAAATTCAGCATGAAAGCTCTTTGTAAAGAAGCTCAATGACGCAGAGCAGAGCCTGGGACCCCGCACGGTAGGATAAAGTGACTCCCATGGATTTTCCTCTACCTTCAACACTCATGCTTTGGCATGCACACCCCTACAAGGAGATCAATACACATGGAATAAAAAATTAAACAGAAACATTAATGAAGACAATGCATACAATGTATTAAAGGATCCCGGGAACACTCACTTAGCACTTTCCTTTCCTTTGTCTTGGGAACAGCACCTGCACCAGAGACTGGAGACTTCCTGCAAGAGAGAGAGGACAGATGCACTGTTCATTCAGCTGGAGAGCTGTGCAAAGACCAGAGCCACCCGCCTTTTTCTGACAGTGGGAGCTGGGCCCAAGTGTGGGCTGTTCCTACTAGAGGCACCACAAGAAGAGGACCACCTTCCTCAAACCTTCCTGGAAGTCAGAGCACTGGCTATGGACGTCCCTCAATCCTCAGATGACTCTCTTTCAGCGGTGGTTCAGAGCCTCTTAGGACAGAGAGGGACCAGAGCTTCCCCCCAAAGCAAGATCCCTATCTTATCTGACAGTTATGAGGGCTTAGGGATGGGACAGATGATGTGACAAGGTTACATGTAGCACAGGGCTAGGTTAGTAAGGCAATCAAAGAGGAAAGAATCCTGGAACATTCCTCATCTGTTCTTTTTGCTCTGTACGTAGGGATGAGGGGCAGTGTGGGGTAGAGGACTAGGACACAGCACAGCCTTCTCTGCACATGGTTAGCTTTCTAGGCTGCCTGGTCACTGTGACCAGCAACTTTTCAACTGTGCCACTCTACTACCAAGGCTGACACAACTGGTGACCATGTAGCAATAGGACTTTACTGACTTAGCAACATTTGGAATCACACAATGAGCATGTGTCACAGAAGAGTTTTTTTTTTTAAGAAAAGGATTTTAAAAAACTATTTATTTTGCCTATCTGAGTACGCTGTCCCTGTTTTCAGACACAACAGTAAAGGGTAGTATATGAGAGTAGAAATGGTTATGAGACACAATGTGTGGTTGCTGGGGATTGAACTCAGATCCTCTGGAAGAGCAGTCAGTGGTCTTAACCACTGAGCCTTCCCTCCAGCCCCAGTATATTGTATTTTCAATGTTGTTTGTTTTTATTTCCTTTTTCACGTATGTATGTATAGCGTTTCTGTGAGTACAGGTGTGTGTGTGCCTGTGTAAAGGTCAGGGACAACCTGAGCACAGGTCCTCAACTTCTACCTCTCCTCCATGGCTGTGTATGCTAGGCTAGCCCTTCCCCCTAATCCTAGAGACTGTCCACTTTATGCTCCTATCTCCCTGTGGGAAGTGCTGGATGACAGACACTACTGCATCCAGGTTTATGTGGCTTCTAGGGACCTAAACTGTTGTTGGGCTTGTTCAGCATGAAAATAAACACCATTTCACAGCCCTGGCTGGGCCAGGCAGTGCACAGGTCTTTGCTGCTCTTGCAGAAGACTTGGGTTCAGTCTCCACCACCCGGGTCAGTTGGCTCACAACCACCTGAGACTCCAGGTCCAGGGACTTCCAAGCTCTTTCTGGATAAACCTACATGGCAAAAGCAGGGCTGGGAGCTGGAAGACTCTGGTGTTGGGTCTCCCTGTAGCAGGGGGCAAAACGTGGGCATATGAGACAACATGGAACCCTGTAATTCTACAAAGTGCAGAAGCTCCTGATGTCCCTCATGGTGCCCCAGAGCCTGTCCACCACTCATGGAGGCTTCAGGAACATGGCCTTTTCCTGACCTGTGTGCACTCTGCATCCTCACTCTCTACCCCCTGCTTTTCTGGGTTGGATATCTCAGGTGTAGGAGGCGCCAACCATAGGCCTCTTCCCTTAGCATTTCAGCATTTTACCCACTTGACCTTCACCAGGCATCCTTTGCTCTACACAGTTACCTCAGCCTGTGACCCTCATCCTCCAGACTCTAATGAAGCAAACACCCATGTGTGTGGAGCTCTCATAGTTAGCCAGGGCTAAAGGGGAAGGCAGCAAATCCTTCATGAACTCTAGAGCTCCTGAGGCCTAGGAAAATTTCTATATCGGGGCTAAACTCATGCTGACCTGTAAGACTACATTTTTCCTTTAAACAGAAGGATGTGTGGTGGTGGTGGCACAGGCCTTTGATCCTAACACTTGGGAGGCAGAGGCAGACAGATTTCTGAATTCTAGGCCAGCTTCCTCTACAGAGCTAATTCCAGGTCAGATACACAAAAAAACAACACTGTCTCCAAGAGTAAAACAAAAAGAGAAAGAAAGAAAGAAAGAGAGAGAGAAAGAAAGAAAGAAAGAAAGAAAGAAAGAAAAGAAAGAATGAAAGAAAAGAAAGAAAGGAAGAAAGAAGTGAAAGAAAGAAAGGAAGGAAGGAAGGATTCATATTTTGTATACAATGAGATGCCTGCCTGTCTATACCTGAACCACCATGTTAACTATAACTCTTGTCACATCTGTATTAATTCAAATACTGAAGGCCAAATGGTTAAATCTTAATGACTATACAATTGGGGGGTGGTGCTGAAGAGATGGTTGGTTTAGTGGCTAAGAGCAGAAGACCAAGGTTCAGTTCCCAGTGTCCACATGGTGGCTCCTATTAACCTGTAATTGCAATTCTAGGGAATCAGTCTGGACTTCACGGGCACCACACATACCACATGGTGCACAAGCATTTATTAGGTGAAACAGTCAGGCACATAAAATAAGTAAATAAAATATATGGTTAACAGACACTGTGATTCAGGAAGTTCTTAGTGACTTTGGTTATCATTTCTCTCTCCCAGAGACCTGTCTTCCTCATGGCTCAGCCTCCCTGGCTTCTAGGACATTCCCTAGCTCTATGGAGCATGAAGTACTCAACACCATAAGCCAAGCATTGCAAAGCCATCTGCACCTTCATTGCTACACCTTCACCATGGCTGTGTCTAAAGGGAGAGACTTGGAATCCCACAGAGGCAAGGCCAAATCTGTTGGGCTATGTGAGCCCAGCCACTCAATAGTCAGATGTATTCCTGTCCTTGGCTATTGCATGAGGCTCTTAAGACAAATTAATCTGAAGGATATCAACAGCTATGCTGTTAGACCTCTCATTGCTCTGCCGACCTCCAAGCTCCATTTTACTGGCTCAAATTCACACCTGAACTCCTCTCCTGCCTCAGCCACCATCAGCTCTTCTACTCCTCTCCACCTGTGCTCTGAATAATCCACACTAAGGTGGACATTAACCTCTTGTGGACCTCCAGACGTATGCTTGTGATTACTCTTCATTGGCTGTTTTGTATGGGTAGGCGGGTTCTTCTAGTCTCATGCAGAACACTGCTCACACATTTTGGATCTTACAACATCCTCTTGATTGAGAATCCTGACTAATGACTGACTGAGCCTTCCATCCCTGAAGCCAGCCTCTGTCTCCCAGTCCAAGATGAGAATCCTCACCCTAACCCCATAGTGTCCAGTTTCATCTCAGAAGCTAGACTCTGAACTGCCCAATATCTTTTGGATCTCTGCCTCTAATTCTCTGACAATTCGTTCCTATTTTTTTTTTTTTTGGTTCTTTTTTTCTGGAGCTGGGGACCGAACCCAGGGCCTTGTGCTTCCTAGGCAAGCGCTCTACCACTGAGCTAAATCTCCACCCCACCCCCGTCCTCTTTTCTTTAAAAAAAAAAAACACATTTTGTTGTTTATTTTTTGAGACAGGGTTTCTCTGTTCCGCCCTGGCAGTTCTGATATGCTCTCTGTAGACCAGACTTGTCAGGAAACCAGATATCTCCCTGCCTCGGCCTCTTAAACACTGGGATTACTGGATTGTGCCAGCATGTTTAATTAAAAATTAATTAGTGGCAGTGCATGTTGGCACATGCCTTTAATTCCGTCCGTTGGGAGGCAGAGGCATTGTGAGTTCCAGGACAGCCAGGGCTATAAATTAACACCTTGTCTCAAAGAAAACAAGCCAAAAATGAAACAAAAATGTTGCAATATGGTTTTAGGAATGTAACTGAGTCTGTTCTTGAACTCTGAATCCTCCCACTTTCACTCAGGTGCTAATCAGCAGGCTTCTGTCTTGACTTTCACTGCGCACTCAGGGCTGCCAGGACTGTTACCTCTCCCAGTCTAACTCCTGACTCTCTGATCAGCATCATCACAAAACTCCTGCTAAGAATTAAGGAAACCTGAATTCTAAGGAACAGTCGGAGCTCCAGTATTTCCAAAGCTCACTCTAACACAGATGGATCCTATGCTGCAGTAAAATGGTCACAGCTGGAGGTCTTAATTCCAGGACTTGGGACAGAGGGGTTGGAGGATCTTGAATTCAAGGTTATTTTTATGTTACATTGTTGCTCAAAGCGAGTTGGGCTGCTACAAGATACCCTGTCTTAAAACTATACCAAACACACCTAAAATGAAACAGAGGAGTTTGAGTGGGCACAGATGGGAAAGCTGGGCACTTTGTGGCTAAGCCACCTGCTGCCAGCACCAAAGTCCATGCACAACCCCGATTCTGAGCTGCGTCTGGGACCCTGCTCAGGAGAATGCAGCAAAGTAGCTCAGATCCAGGGCTTTTGGTCTAAGAGGAATTCAGGCAGTCACACTTTGGATGCCAGTTCTCCAGCTCAACTGCCTGTCAGCACAGGATCTGGTCGTAGTCATGGCTTGACACCCCTAAATTCCTTCCAGCTATGCTCTGAACTCACCCTGTTCCCTGTTCTGATGAATCTGCCATTCTCCACGGGAGTAGCTTCAAGAAGTCCCTCTCATTTGAAGCTCCACTCAGAGTGCACTAAACACTGCTGGGGAGGGGCGTGGCCAACAGAGCACCCACCCCTTTTAGCTGTAGAACATTTAGCTCTAGAGTGAGCACTGCTGTGCATTGTGGAACTTAAGCAGTATCCCAGTCTTGGCCTGGGAAGAGCCATTGACACCCACACTTTCTGGAGTGACATTGTCTCCTGAGGATAGAGTCAGATCAGGAGCAGCAACTGATGTTCACGAGAGACAAACTTTCTTCACCACCTGCCCATGCTGGCCCTAGGATCTGGGCTTTTTTGGTGACATGAGTGCTGAGCCTCCCAGGTAGATGGGTTTTCAGGGGTCAGGTGGTGATTGTCACCAAAGATATCCATAAGGATAAGTCATACTGTACTAATTCCCATATTAGATCCCTTCTCACAGGTCACAGAGGCCATAGTGGGTCCTAAATGTGGAGTCAGGTTCCTGTGCACTTTTGAGGAGAGTGGTCAGACGTTTAGGCTTCGTGATATTTTGTTGGCATTATTTTGGGGGGATTTTATTTTTACTGTTGGGGCCAAACCTGGGGCTGCCATGTGGAGGGAAAAGGCTTTGCCATAGCTGTAGATCATCCCTAATTATAAACTCCTGAATTCTCCCAATCCTGGAACTATCTAGGTCACTCACATGATGCAACCTTTGGGGCATTCCTCACATAGAATCATGGGGTGGACTGCATCCCAAAGAGAGACAGTGGGAAATGTTCCCCAGTGTCTCCCTGTGGCTGTGACGATGGGAGTGCTGACCAGTGGATGGCAGGCCCCATGTGAAAGCCTTTTGGTTTCTACTTGAGTGGAATCTTCACCATGCCTTTTTTTTTTTTTCTTGAAACACAGGTTGCCCTGGAACTTACAGTCTTCCATCACCCTGACTCAGTTTCCCATGCCTGGGATCATAGGCTTAAATTACTATGCCCATTTTTCTTTTTTGTATTTATAAATCTGCTAAAAAGCCAGAAGGATCCGGAATGTAAAATGCTGCGGTCCAAGGCATTTCCAACAGGGGATTCTTGACCTAGGAGTATCCAGACCAGTGTTTATTGTGTGGCTACTTCATTCCCATAATAGCTTATATTTGACAAAGAATTCCAAGTTGTGACATCACTGGGCAGCAGGCGATATCCCACACAGCAGGACTGACTCAGGTTGTAATTAAGGCTGGAGAAACTTACTAGGACCCTGGTAATCCTACCACCCTGGGGCCTTTAGATAGCCTTAATCTGATCTTCCCCCCTGTGCTATGAATCAATTGCTCTTGAAGGTAGATTTGAATTTACAGTCACTGTGAGGCAGGAGAATTAGGACCCTACGGTCACTCTGGGCTCCATAGGAAGAGCCTGTTTCAATAGTAAAAGAGGTCACCTGTGAGTTCTTACTGTCTTCCCTGAGGCCTTACTGCTGGAGTTAGACTAGCTGTCTCACCAATTGAAGTAGAGGGCAGAATGCTGGTGCCTTCTATAGTGAGGACTAGTGACAGATGGTCTATGGAAATTCTAGAAAGGTCTACAAGTATTTATGTCCTGTGCAGGGGAACTGCTGGCTTCCCTGTGTCCTTTGCCTTTATTTTGCAGTCCATGGGGCACCTGGAAATGTCCCCAAACCAGGCTGTACACAGGGCCTGTCCCGTGACTCTCACTTGCGCTCAGAGCCTGCCTGATAGTCATAGGTCTGACAGAGCCCTGACACCTGCAGAGAACACTATAAGGGACCCTGCAATCCCCACACTGCCCATCAGTGTCTATAATGTCCCTATAAGACACTGAGACGGTCTAAGCTCCTTCCAATCTTTATGCTGCATCAGAATCTGACCATTGCTACATTTGCTCCTCTCTCACCCACACTAGAAGCCCTGTACCCACACTAGTCCCAGCTGGCCTGTTGCCTACTGACATCTCATGGACTCTGCCCCAATATTCCCTCTTTGCCTGGGTCCCTGCAACTGTGTCCAGTTCTGGCTGCTTCCCTGCCTCCTCACTTCCATTTTCCAAATGGCACATTGACACATGGGTTTCTGGGTCTCCCACTCCTCGGATGCTGGGAACAGGTTCATTCTTTGCTGTTTGAACGGTTGTCCTAACACTGGAGGACCTTGCTTCAAGTAGTGGCAGTCAAACCTGGTGCTGATCGTGTCAGATCTGTCCAGGCTGTCTGTGTGACTGTGGCAATGCGCCTCTGTTTTGGCTGAGTGTTATTTACCTCCCTCATGGCCATGTGATAATCAGACCATGAGCATGTTCATTGTTTGGAAAGAAGGGTGTGGAGGACATATGCTCCTCATCCTAGCATTAGTGGAAAAAAGACATAGGCAGATGATGCATTCTAGACCATCCTGGGCTATAGAAACTCTGCCTCGAAGAATGCAGGTGGAGCAGGGCTGGGGTTCAGTTGGTTGCCTAGCAGCCTACCACATTGAGCAGGCACCGCTCAACCACCTGTACATACACATCTCCTGAGATCTCTCTCCTAAATGGGAGGTGATCGTGTCCACCTACTACAGCACATGCCCTGGAAGGACAAAAGCTACCTACAGGAGCTGTGGTGATGGCTCACAGGTTAGAGCATCTGCTGCTCTCTCAGAAGAACCACATGGTCCCTAACAATCATCTACAGTGGGGAATGCTATTCCCTCTTTTGGATCATGAGGGAAATGCACTCAGGAGTGGCCCAGACATACATTTGAAAAAAAAAGATCCATTGAGTTACATGATAAAAATAAATATAATCAGCAACAATAAAAAACACAGCATATGAATGATCAAATGAAACAGCACCTATAAAAACCTATTTCCCAAAATGACGTTAATGGTCATTATCTTTGTGGTTTAATACTAATGCTGTATTGTAAGAAAAACTGAGGCACATGGTTCTCGATTAGGATTATTCTATATTCCTTTGTGAAAGTTGTCATTTTTTCTGCAGCTCTACAGGCATGAGTGTGTGTTACTCAATATCTGGTGCACACAGTCAATAAGGAATGTGTGTTGTAGACTGATATAGACTAGGATGAGCAGAACACATGACAGCATGGATACAGTATGTCAGTGATTACATCATAAAGTGTGTGTCCATAAAAAAAGTCACATTATCCACACAAAAGACACTATCACCCTGTGTACACCTTGGTGGCTTTGAATTCCCTATTTACCCATGCTGCCTGGACCATGCAAAGATCCATATCTAGCTGTCAGTTCTAAGTCTACAGGAGGGGAAAGGACCCTTGAATAAGATGGTCTTAAGAGTCAAGAGTTACAAATCAATTTTTATTCATAAGGAATACAATTTACAAAAAACAGGCATAAAATGAACAACTAAAATGGTATAAAAAATGAAAAACAGTAACAAGAATATATAACTATGAAATAACAAAAAGAAAACTTCAATGAAAATCATAACCAAAAACATTTCTTAACAGGATTTTCTTAATGAACGTTTAGAAACACAGTTGTAGTGCTGTTTCTCCTCTAGGACGTGAGATGTCAAGGTAGTCCCCTCAGTTTTCTCTCAAATGGTGTTATCTGTATGAGAGAAGAGAAAGACCTCAATGAGACAGGCTGGCATACGGATACATAAATTTAGGGTCTCTATACATTGAGGAAATTATCTGAGAAGAAGAATATTCCGCCAAAAAGTCTTTGACTGTGAGGATTGTCGTCACAGGGAACTCCTGAGGAAGAAACTCACTCTTCAGGGGGCTGTCTTCCTGGGATCCGTCCTATGCCATGTCTCCTGCAGATCCTGAGACCTGGGAGGAGAAGGCAGCTATTAAGACACTGATTTGGTGGGGACATGCATACCAGCTGTCAAGTTGCTGCCTTCTGTCCCTTCAGCTCATTGGACAGACAGCACTGATCTTTTCACTGAAATCATTGCTGATATCTATGCAGGATGGGGAACATCACCAGCAACCCTCACAGTACTGTGGGAGAACAAGCTGCTCCTCAGACTCTACCAGTGCAAACCAAGAATGGGGAAATGGGGAGAGACCTAATTGGGGTGCAGGAAGAAAGGAGAAGGCCACATGATACCCAGATCAAAGCCAATGACCAGGACTCATTTGCCATTTGCACTTGGTTCTTATCCCTACAAGGTGCTTCCAACCATCACATGACCCCTGTATGACCTTTGTCACACGACCAAGAACTCGTTCAAAACTCTTCATAGCATCCAATCTGTAATAGGGAGATTTAGTCATGTGATATGTTATTCCTCTGTCACCATTTCTGGACTGCAGTTTCAAAAAGGGCAGAGAAGTATAATTGACCATAATTCAGTTTCTGAAGAGTGGTTAACTTCCCAGAATACTTGTGCATAGACAGAGCAATGAATAACTCTATCACATGAGGTGGGTGACTGACTGGGTGTGGGGAGATTAGAAAGGTGATAGGGGAAACAAAGATGTATCCAATAGGCAAATGGTATCAGACATTGTTAATCTGACTCAGCTGCTTGTTCCTACCAAGTTTTGCTGGGTCTGGAGGTTGCTGGCCTTCTCCTGTTCATCTTCATCTTTCGGGTTCAACTCAAACAAATATCGCTGTAACTCCTTGCTCTCCTGCTTCAATGTGACCAACTTCTTCTTCATACATGCCTGGTCCATCAGGAGCCGGCTGTGCAGGTTGCTGGAAACACACTCTGCATAGTAAGATCCTGAGGCCTCTTCCTCCCATTCCAACTGCCAAATCCCACAAACTCCACCAGGACCCAGATACCCATAAAGACTTCATAGAATACATCTCCATACATGTAAGGCTGCTGCACAAACAGCAAACGGCCAATCCAGGGAAGAATAAATTGTTTCTGTGACCCAAGCACCAATAAGAGTCCATGTCTCTCCAAAAGAACAAGGGATCTACAACTACCCATGAGAGCCCAATGCATCGGGACAGCATCAATTAGTAGGCAGCAAATAACCACAAGAGGACAGTATGACCAAGGGAGGTCATGCAAACCATGGGGTCCACACATTGAGCTTTGTTAAACCTGGTATGACCCCAGAGCCGCAGGTTGGCCTAATAACACTCTGATGCCTGAATCAGTGTAGTTCTATCCAGAGCCTTGTAAAGATGCATAGACACTGTGGTGAGAAGTCACAGTCTCTTAAAGAACTGAAACTGAGTCCAAAAGACCCACAGCACAGTGATATTTAAACAGCAGAAGACATGGACCCAGAGCTGCAGGCTCTCCAGTCCAGAACAAAGAGAGGCAGCAATGGCCATTCCACAAGTGAGGGGCCCTTCTGACCAGTACTTACCGATAGAAGTTAATATCCTTCTTCAGCTCCTGAAATTTCTCAAGATGTTCAATGTTCTTTGTGTCTAAGTTGTGCAGTAATGACATGACCTCTTTCTCCTTTATCTTCATGTTTTCATAAAATGGATTTGGCCTGAAGTAGGGGCTGGCCCCAGGAAGATAGAACCCAATGAACATCGAGGTTTAGGATTATATGAACTCAGGCTGTGTCCTGTACTACCCCAGTCCTGGAAGGACACTTTCTGAATTCTACATATTTGAATTCTTCAGCTTCAGAAACTTGGAATTGTGTGCCCAGGACCACAGAAGCTAAGCACCCAGATAAAGGGTTCCCTGGCTCACTTTTTTCAATCAGGAGGGCTGGATCTGCATTCAAACCTGTTATGCTGTCAAAAGCCTAGGCCACAGCTCTTACGCTAACACACACACACACACACACACACACACACACACACACACACACACATCCAGAAACCTCTAATTTCATTTTTCCTGTTTTGACAATTGGAATGCTACAAGCCGAATAACTAATATTCTAGAGGCAGACAGTACACATAATTCTGGAGATGACACCAGATATTGCCACAAACTTATAATCTGCCCAAGGCATACAAATGTATAGACAAATGTGACCACACAGGCAAAGAACTGTACTGTTGAAAGTGGGACTTCCAAAATAAAGCACTTACACCTCCATGAAACTATTATACAGGTATATCCTGAGGTCAAAAAACAGACCCCTAAATTCCAAGGGTGGAGGGACACAGAAACATATAAAAGTTGTGCATATGCATGCAGACCTGTGCACACACAGACACACAAACTGGGACACACCCACAAGAAAAGAAAATTAAACAGACGCAGAGAATGAGAAAGAGAGACAAATATGGAAAGAGCACAATGAGAATCAGTAGAAATGTATGCACCATTAATGTCTCAGAGTTTAAGGCACACAGACAAGAAGGAACAGGCCTGACCCTCAGGCCTTCTAGTTAAGCATGTAGATGAACAATGTGGGACCTGTCACCTAAGGGAGCTGGCAGGAGATGATAGCGTTCAGTCACCTTCCTAGCAAGTACAAACACTCTCCACAAACTCACAGCACCTAGAACCTTGCAAAGCTGCCACCTGTCAAGGGCTTTCCAATTGTACACTGGGAACTCATGCTCCAGTGACTTTATCCCTGAATTCTTCACTCAGATCACAAGTTCAGATTTTCAACAGGCAGAATCAGAGAGTCCATGTCCAAACTCACTCCTCAGTAAGGGTCAGGTTCTGAATCTCCTCTCTATGGGAGATGAGGTTTAGAACAAGGTCGTTTGTTTGGAGCAATGCTACCTCTTGTTCATGGATCCACCTGTCACATAAAGGAGGCGATCTGTCAGCTCATTTCTCTCCTTGGTAGTTAGCTCCAGTTCTCTATTCAGCCTCTCCTCTTCCTCGTTGTCCTGCACCTTGTTTAGGATATTTTCAGGGGATGACGTCTGTCTGCAGGCCTCTGTAGGTAGAAGAACACAAGTGAACCCGTATGGGGTGAATGCATAGAGCATACACAGACCACAATGAGGTCCAAACAGGAGAACATGGTTGGAAGCCAGTGTCACTTCAAGAAGTTTGGTCTGTGTAAGAGGCATCCTAAGTGGATCACAGTTCCCCCACTACTATATAGAGACCAAGAGATGTAAGCAGCCAGGTGTTCCCTATGCCAGCCCACACAGGCTTACAAGTACCAGAGAGATGCCTTCTCCACGATTATTATCAGGTACGCAGGCTACAACCTTATTTCTGGACCCTCACCCCTCTGGTTTCAGAAGTCAGATCATCAATTCAGCATCCACAATGACTTGATTTTTCAGGGATACTCAGATATCCTACACTGTTACTCTAGTCCAATAACTTTGCATTAAAAAGTCATGTAGGGGGAGGACATGGTCAACAGACTTATTAATTACCCCTACTGAAATGACAAATGCCCCAGAAGTGCCAATAGGTTACAGGCTCTTTCTCTACCTGCTCCATATACTTTGGCTACTGTAGAAAAATATCTGCCACACAGAACCTCTAATATATGAAGTTAAGATTGGCCCCGTCAGCCAGAGGTAGTCAGAGGAGTTCTAAGAATATAAGGTCATGGCCAGGAGCACAGTTCTCTCCCTCTTACTACTGTCAGAGAGTCACTGAATTTAAAGAAGCAATGAAAGTGAAGTACATTGATGCCCTGTTTAATTCAGAAAAGTTATACCCTCCATGAGTACTGGTGGTGTTATAATATCAATTTAACATACCGAATGCACTGTAAAAGTAAAGACTAGAAGTTCACCCAATAATAGCAGAGGCAGTGCCATATCCTCC
Organism: Rattus norvegicus; assembly: GCF_021556685.1. Lineage (NCBI taxonomy): Eukaryota > Metazoa > Chordata > Mammalia > Rodentia > Muridae > Rattus > Rattus norvegicus. The sequence goes on from NW_028238785.1 coordinate 872,731, forward strand.
ATGTGGTTATGGAGAAACTAATGATGTGAAAACCTTGACTTTCAGGAATTGTGATAATCATGGAATTCAATATCTGTGGAGATGTTCCAGTGGTTTTGGCCCATTACTAAAACGGCCAGCGGAAGACCCCCACACACACCCCTGATAGGAAGCTCAACATACACTGCCCAGAACTTACTCCACATTCCCCATGTCCTGTGTCCATCATTACCTTTAGGTTTCGTTTGCTTCACTCTAGACTCTTCTCTATCAACATCAACTCTCCCAAAGCGCCTACAAAGACGGGCAAACATGTCTGTGGATATATCCTTTGGACACTAAGAGAAAAAGTAGGGAATTGGTTGTCACAACGATACTGGTGACATCACAGGGATTCCAAGGTCTCTCTAGGAGACAATAGAATGTCCAGGAAGGGACGGCTGATGTCATGGATAACAGACTTTGCCTCCCTGCTAATGTTCTCCCTGTACTGAGCAAAAGCTTATGGACCCTTTTCAGGGGACTTCCCTGTGGCATAGCCACTGAGCACCACATGCTTCCAAAGCCAAATTTGGCTCTAGGCTTGATTGGAAAAACCTAAGTCATTGCTATGTATCTAAATGAGTGCTTCCTCCCCAATCAAAGCACAGAAATGTTTCATCCTACCTCAAATTCTCCTCAGTCAGCAATATTACCCATTAAAGATTACTGAGAAATCACACCAGTTCCTATAAGTAGCCAAAGAGGTCTCCTGTCTCATGATGTGCAGGTGCATGAAATCACACCCAGAAATAGCCTGTAGGGTAGGTTGCGATGTGCGTGTGTGTTATAGGTACAACCTGAAGCTTTGTGCTTAACATTTAACAGTTGCCACCGGATTCCTTAGGAGAAAGAATTGCATTCATTATGGTCCTGGCAACAATGTGGTGATCTGTTAGCAGAGGAAACTGAAATATTGGATCCACCAGTGAATGCACCCTCAGGCTGAGTGTGGGGCTCTCCTCTCTGCACCTAAGTTACCAAAGCAGGATTGCTTACAGGCCTCTCTAAGCTATAACGTGTGATTTCATCTGAAAAATAAAATAGTCAGCAGATGTAGGGGGGGATGCAGCCAAAGGAGTAGGACAAGCCTAGAGACATAACTCAGTGGACAGAGTAAGAAACAAGCATCTTCACTCCTGTTTCATGGATCACCCCACAAAACACAAACGCATCTATCGTACTAAAAAAAAAAAAACAAGTTATTTTATTGAATGCATACACTAATACTGTTTACAGTATTGGTAGCAAAGCTCAGATTTTGGGGGCAGATCCATGACTTGAACTATCTTCCTGACAACATATAAAACAATAAATAAATAAATAAATAAATAAATAAATAAATAAATAAATAAGAAAAAACAGAAAAATAAAAAAACACAAAAAGCACAAGCCTCTCATGTGAAGTTACAGAAGAGTGATCCAGTGGTCACTTCTGACCAGGCCATTTTAGCTATGACAGTGCATAGTGACCCTTAATTTGATGGGTCCTATATAAAGCTTTGTGCAATATTGTCATTTTAACCAACCTCATCCAGAACATACATAACAACACAAGATATGATCACAATGTCCTTGCTGTGTATCAAGTTATTTTTCTATGTCCTTGATTGTCAGGCATATTACAGCAACAATCTGAGATGGCTGGTAGACTTGGAAGAAAGTGGATATGAAAGATACCCGTTTGATATCAGTACAGCCATTTCTTAAGCATGAGAATCTTTTAAGCTGGCCCTCGCTTAGCCCCTACACATTAGACAATAGAACAGAAAGTACAGAAAGCACATTCCAACCCACTCTCTAGGAAGCTGCTGGACCATAAGAACAGAGGGTACAGAACATATTTACTGCAGGGCAATTACAAGACAGGAAACATCTCTGGGAAGCTGACTGACCACTATAGAAGTGAGATGTCCTGGGTACTGAATGTAGCTGTGCTATAGGCTGACATCGCTATAGCCTTGTCCTGGGAACTCCAGAAGAGAAACACCTGCCAAGACAGATATCCTTGGTCCTTGTCCTGGAAACCCCAGGATAAGAAAACATGTATCAAGTCAGACGTCCTTGGTACTGAAATAGCTGCATTGATGTGGTTACGGCCTTATCCCAGGACGAGAAACATCTGCCTAGTTATCCTTGGCACCGAAATAGCTGAGCTAATGAAACTGTGTGATCGTAAATGACTGTTTAAGCTGTACATTTCTGTTGTTCGAGGCTCCTCACATCCCTCCTGCGTGAGGACCGTGTCGAGCCCCAGTGCATGGTATCCCAAAGTAAACCTCTTGTTTTTACATCAAGACTGAGTCCTGTGTGTTCATGGGGTGGTGATTGTCCTCAGGACTGGAGCGAGAGTCTCCTCTGTCTGAGGGTCTTTCAGATAAAGCTATAGTTGTGGGTTACACACCTCAGCTCTCATTGGCTAATGCTGTCCTCACGGTCCTTGGAGGCCCCTTTGTAAGACTACCTGTTGGAAAGTGGAAGCAGCTTTATTTGAGCTCAAAGTGAACAGGACGAGCAACGTAGAGAACAAGATGGGGTAATTGAGACCCTGTCTAAAACCAGCACAGAAACCCACCCTCCATTCAAAGCATCATCTACCAATTCTTGAATTTTTACCATTCTCTGCCAACCAGTCTTTCATTCAGGAAAGGTAGAAAAGAACTGGAAATGATCTTTGTATTCTAAGGACCTCGATCTGTCTTTCCTTAGGTCCACGTTAAGAACAAATGAAATGGGTATGACCATCTGAACAACTTAGTATCACCTACTCAGCATTTCTAGCCTAATACTGTGCCTATGGCAATCTCAAGCTTCCCTGAGTGTTGCTGCCCCAGCAAGAAGAATGAAGTTCTATGGTCAATCCCCAGTGAACCTTTCAAGGGGTTAGAAGAAAGCCATCAGAGATACTGCACTTCTTTGTCCTTAGATTAAATCAAGATGATACAACGTGAATCTAGTGTGCTATTCAACCATACATCTTCCTCACAACCCCAGCTATCTGAGTTCATTGCTTGGCAGAATTCATGCCCCACCATCCTAGATATTTCTTGATTCATTGCTGCCAAGGGCCAGGTTTCCTGAGTTTTGTTTTTTATAGAATTGGGTGTAGTCAATCATAGTTGCCCTCTGTAAGAAATGACAAATATCTATAATAACTGAATATTCTGAAGGTTTTTATACTGGTTTTATTATACATATAACTGTGAAACGGAAAACATACATATTTGATCAATGAAATTAGTAAGATTGATTTAATGAACAGAAAAATGGATGGAACTTCAAAACTTCCATGATTACATATTATCTATTTAATTCCCTCCACAATAGCAAGAAGCGGACATTATTATTTACTTAAACCGAGAAAATATTAATTGTTTGGCCTGCTTTTCTGAGCTTCCTTAAGGTATAGTTAATTGACAGAGCTGTGGTTTAAAATTAGGGTCCATATTCTTCTGTTTTAAATGTGTGCCTTTTCTTTCTATTTTTTTCTCCATCTTTATTAAATTGGGTATATCTTATTTACATTTCAATTGTTATTACCTTTCTGGGTTTCCAGGCAAACATCCCCCTAACCCCTCCCCCTCCCCTTCTCTATGGGTGTTCCCCTCCCCATCCTCCCACCTTTACCACCCTCCCCCCAACAAGCCCCTTCACTGGGGGTTCAGTCTTGGCAGGACCAAGGGATTCCCTTTTATTTCTAGTGGGTGCTGCTCTCCCTGCTCCATGGGAAGTGGATGGGGGGAAGGCCCGGGCCTGAGGTGAGTTGGAACTGGGGTAGAAAGGCATAGGGCCTCCTAGGTGAGAATGCCAAACCACCACTGCTGCTGCAGCCACCATGGAGAAGCCCTTGTTCCTGCTGCAGGGAGGAGAGTCTGGTGGCCACAAGATGGCTGAAGGGGAGCTGAGAGTGGACAGCTTCATCACCCGCCTGCTGGAGGTATGAGGATATCGTCCGGGAAAAATTGTGCAGATGACTGAAGCAGAAGTCCGAGGGCTGTGCATCACGTCTCGTGAAATCTTTCTTAGCCAGCCAACAGCTGTGAACACAGGTTTCTTTTGGAGAGCAGGCCTGTGCAGGCCCAGAACCTAGGTGGGACAGTTCAAGCTACCCTTTTTCCATGGCCAATCTCAGTCATATTCAGAAAGTATTTCTTGGGCTAAAGAGATGGCTTAGTGGTTAAGAGCACTGACAGCTCTTCCAGAGGTCCTGAGTTCAAATCCCAGCAACCACATGGTGGCTCACAACCATCTGTAATGAGATATGATGCCCTCTTCTGGTGTGTCTGAAGACAGTCACGGTGTACTTGTATATAATAAATAAATAAATAAATAAATAAATAAATCTTTAAAAAAAAAGAGTATTTCTTCCAGGTGATGGATTTCCAATTTATGGAATTGAACTAACTTACTGATGGTGGAAGTGACACAGAGAGTTAAAGTACAGAAGGAATAATCCAGAATGTCCAACAACAGTTGCTGTCACACGAGGGCTTTTAAAAGCTCAGCTGCTAGAGAAGCAATGTAGTCTTTGGTTATTCTCAAGCTTAGGTCTTCTAGTCATTATAAGCTGACCATGACATAAAAGGAGTCATCTATATCAAAATAGAGAATAGTAACTAGATTCACACCACACTATCACATTACTACTGTATTTGAGGTTCTCAGTTTATATCTAAGAACCTGGAAGAGGTCTGGGTCTTGCTACACATACTCATAATTTATGTCCCCACTGTCAGCTGAGATTCTTCATGCAGCCTGGGGTCAAGGAGGTCATCCCACAAAGCACAAAACACCCATCTCAGATAAACATGTATGGTTTATTGAATCCAAAACATCCATGAATTTCAGGACACAATTAAATGTTGAAACCTAAGGATAATAGATATAGAAGAGAATTAAGATTTCTAGTTCATAGATCCAGTAAACATCTTCAACAAATCATGGCAGCATACTTCCATAAGGTAAAGAAAGAAAAGGCCATAAAGGTACAACAAGCCTATAGAACATCAAACTAATTTACCAGAAAATTTCCTCCATTCACATAATAATTAAAACGCTAAATGCACAGATCAAGAAAGAACATTAAAAGGGGTAAGGTATAAATATCTAGTAACAAATAAATTCAGACGTATCTGAATTACACCAGACTTCTCAACAGAGATTCTAAGAGTCAGAAAATCTTGGGCAGATGTAATGCAGACACAGGCTCCTATATCCAGCATAATCCTCAATCACCATAAAAGGAGGAACCAGGATATTTCATGAAAAAACCAAATTTAAACAATTCTTTTCTCTAAGAAAGCACAACTGAGGCTAATAGGAGGAAAACTCTAAGACAATGAACTAAACTATACCCAAGAAAAACCAAGAAATTAATCTTCTCTCAATAATTTAAAAAAAGAGAAGCACACAAACATAATTTCACCTATAACCAGAAAAAGAAGAGAATGCAGCAATCATTGGCTTTAATATCTGAACAGATCTTCTTTCCCTAATCCCCAAGCTCCCAGGGACCAAACTGCCAGCCAAAGTGTATGCAAGGATGGCTCTATGGTTCAAGGTGAGGCCTGTTGCCCCACCAAATGTAGATCCTAGAGGTGTGAGGTGGGGATGGATATGTGTGGGTGGGGGAGCACTGTCACATAGGCAAAGCTGAGCAGAAACAGGATGTAAGGTTTGATGAGGGGAGTCTGGAAAGCAGGACAACAGTTGAAATGTAAATAAATAAAATAACCGATTAATAAAAAATCACCAAAAATAAAATAACAATTAAAAAGGTAAATGAAAATTAAACCAAACCAACCAAACAAACAAACAAAAATCCCTGTAGTGTATTGGCCTAATGCTGCTTGTATTTTAATGCTAATTTGTAGAACTCAAGACTGGTTAACCCCAAATAACTGACCCTGCTCCCAGTTAACTGTGATTATAAAGAAACAAACAGCCAACAGCTGCACAGCAGAGAGATGGGGGAGGGGAGCTTTGAGGGCTTTATAGAGAGGATCATGAGGAGGGAAGAAGGAGGAAGAAGCTGCCAGAGAATAAAGGAAGAACTTGTGATGGAGAGGAGAGAGGAAGAGGACAGCAGCCATGGTTGAGGGAGAGGAGAGCCTGGTCCTGAGGGCTGTCCAAGTGGAACAAAGAGCAGCCAAGATGCTACACACTCAGTAGGAGTTGAGCGTTATTGTTTGGAAAGTAGATCTGATACCATGGAGGGCAGGCAGCTGCACAGCTACTGTGCTGACGAATGCATACTAAAAATAAATTTAACACAATATGTATAACCAGTAAGACAGCTCTGTAGAGGATCCTAAAAGGAATACTTTAGTTTGAAGGGAAGGATAAAATAGGAGAGAACACAGGGGATAAATTAATAAAACTAGGAAAGTTAATCAAAGAAGACTGTGAAAACCACAATAATTAACAAAATGACAAAATTTAATGTATAGGTTTGAATAATTATTACATATCACTAAATCAGTATCTAGGATGGTGGGACATGAATTCTGCAATGGACTGAACTCCTAAAGGTGGGGTTGGGAGAAACATGTCTGGTTAAATAGTCCACCCACATTGTGTCAATGTGATTTAATCTAAGGACAAAGAAGTGGAGCATCTCTCATGGCTTTCTTCTAACCCCTTGAAAGGATCACTGGGGTTTGACCTCAGTACTTCATACTTCTTGCTGGGTCAGCGAAACTCAGGGAAGCTTGAGATTGTCATAGCACAGTGTTAGGCTAGATATACTGAGTAGATGATACTAAGTTGTTCAGATGGTGATACCCATTTGCATGTGTTCTTAATGTGGACCTAAGGAAAGAGAGATCAAGGTCCTTAGAATAGAAGGAACATTCCCAGTCCTTTTCTACCATTCCAGACTGAAAGGCTGGTAGGGAGAAAGTGGTAAATAATAAAGAATTAATAGATGATGCTTTGAATGAAGGGTTGGTTTTTGTGCTGGTTTTAGACAGGGTCTCACGTATCCCATGTTGCCCTCTCCCTGGCTGGCCTGGTTCACTTTGAAGTCAGTGCTTCCACTTTCCAATAGACAGTCTTACAAGAGGGGCCTCCGAGGTCTCTGAGGACAGCATTAGCCTTTGACAGTTGAGGTGTGCAACCCACAACTATAGTTTTAGCCACTTTGTTCCATGTCTACCAGCTATTTCAGATTGTTGCTGTCTATCCCTGACAATCAAGGACACAGAAAAATAACCTGATAGAGAGCAAGGACATGGTGATCACATCCTTGCCTCTGCTGTATGTTCTGGATGAGGTTTGTTAAAATTCCAATATTGCAAAAAGCTTTATATAGGGCCCATCACATTAAGGGTCACTATGCACTGTTTCATCTAAAATGGCCTAATCAGAACTGACCACCAGACAACACTTCCTGCGAAGTTCCTATGAGAAGCTTAAGTTTTTTGTGTTTTTTCTTCTTCCTTCCTTTCTTTCTTTCCTTCTTTCTCTCCTTCTTTCTTTCTTTCTTTCTTTCTTTCTTTCTTTCCTTCTTTCTCTCCTTCTTTCTTTCTTTCTTTATAGGTTTAGAGGAATGTATTTTGGGCCACGGATCTGCCCCTAGTATCTTAGCTATGGATGTGATCAATCAGTGTTAGTGTGTGCATTCAATAAAATGTCCATTTTTGACTAAGGTAGATGCTTCTCTGTTTTGTGGGGTGACCCATTGTCAATGTGTAGTGAGTTGAGGCCCTGAGTACGGTCGCATACCCCCAGGACACAGGGGGTGCAGAGCAAAGGCAGAAGAAACTGCACGGAGTTGCAAGCTTTATTAATCCTTATTAAGCTAAGAATATGCATTACTACAATTTTCATTGTGTCAAGATACCATAAGATCATTATTCCCAGGATACCAGGAACAATGAGGGAAGATTAAACAAAGAAAGACGAATAAATGAAAGCTTCTTCTAAAAATATTCATATAACAAATCACCTCTCTTATTATAATCAAAATATACTCACCATTACCAAGAGAGCGTTAGAACCACTTCCACAAAACGGGACACAGCAGAACATAATTTAAGGCCAAGTGAGAAAAACATTTTCTTCTCCAGGGCGGCATTCCAGACCCTACTTGAATCTGTCACCAGGCCTTTCTTGACCCTGCCTGGGAGCTGCATCTCTATGTCTTAACAATTCCTTCTTTTTTCTTTTGTTTTAAAGTAACACTTTACATAACATAGCTAAAGTTCCTTGTAGGGGTTTAGTCATGTAAAAATAAAGCAACATAATACATAATGTACATAAGATTATGGCAAAACTAGCTTCTCCCATACTATGGAAAATCCTTTGAAGCCAAGCCTTGGGATCTAATCCTGTCAATTGATCAGCCAATAATTTCGCTATTTCCATAGGGGTAGTATCTTCTAGCTGTTTACCAAAAGACATTCCAACATCGTATTTGAAGGCATTAATTACTTTTGAAGCACTTTCATTACCCTCTAAATAGGCTTGAATTAACTTCCAATCATGTTCTGTGTCATTATCCATATATTTACTAACACAAAAGTAGTAGGATTTCATCATGATAAGCAATATAAGCCCGATAACTGGCATTGGGTGCAGCAGAAGAAACCATGAGTAAAACACACATTGCTAAGAATAAGTGCTCAGCAGTAAAGGACTTTCCTGAAGGAGACAAAATTATTCCTTTCAGTGCTTAATCGCTTCACCTGACCCCACATAGGTAATAGGGTTGTCACTGCACGGATCCTTATCCATTGTTGTTTGTGGACACTAAGAGAAGCCAGGGCCTGACCCTGCTCCCAGTTAACTGTGATTATAAAGAAGCCACCAGCCAACAGCTGCACAGCAGACAGACGGGGGAGGTGAGCCTTGAGGGCTTTGCTAGAGAGGATCATGAGGAGGGAAGAAGGAGGAAGAAGTTGCCAGAGAATAAAGGAAGAACGTGTGTGATGGAGAGGAGAGAGGAAGAGGACAGCAGCCATGGTTAAGGGAGAGGAGCGCCTGGTCCTGAGGGCTGTCCAAGTGGAACAAAGAGCAGCCAAGATGCTACACAGCCAGTAAGAGCAGCTCTCAGGCGAGCAGAGATCAGCAGAGACCCCAGACCAACAAGTACGCAAGCATAACTCCATCCAAACTCCTTCTCAATATCCCGTGTACTCCATGGGTCTGGCCTCAGCGTGTGTCCTGCGTCAGCACATGTGTCTGTCTCAGCTGATATCACTCTGCCCATCAGCCCGAGTCCAAGGAAACAGCGAGAAACTACACAGCCCACCAGAAGGGTTTTTGCTGTGGTTCTATGAAGTCCCAACAAATGCAGCTCAACTACAGAATGCAAGGCAGACCAATGCATGTGTGTCCTTAGTGCAGAACCCTTCATCACGTGTCCTTTCACATGCCTGCTTTAGCAGAACATCCTTTTACCTGTGTCTGCCTCAGTGAAACATTCCTTCACACATCTGCCTTAGCCTTTCACCTGTGTCCACTTCAGGGAACCACTCCTTCAGGTGTAGAATTTCTCTAGATTAGCAAACCGCATACAGAACATTCAGAACAAAACAAGGTGTGTGGTCAGCATGTCCTTGAGCCAAGTCCCTTCTCCTCCTCAGTGACAGCAGGCATGTTACAGCAACAATATGAAATGGCTGGCAGGCATGTGACAAAATGGCAAAGCTATTCTGAGGGATGTCAGACCGTACCAGCCAGCAGCTCAACTGAATTTTTAAGTTTTGATGTTACAAGTGAATATACTCGACCTTCAAACGCTGAGAGAGGCCATTATAATATGAACTATATAAACTAGGCCAAGACCACCTCTAGGGCAAAGGCCCTCAGCCTGTGGGTCGTGACCCACACGGGGTCTCCTATCAGATAGTTTACACTACAATAAAGATTCATTACAGTAGCCAATTTACAGTTGTGAAGTAGAGACAAAATAATTTGTAGTTGGGATCCCCACAGCATGAGGAACTGTTCTAAAGTGTTGAGGCCATAGGAAGGTTGAGAAACACTGCTCTAGGAAATTATGTTTCCTTTCTCTTTCATATTTTTCAGACAGAATCTCAAACTGTAGCTGAGGTTGGCTTGGCTTGGAACACGTGTGTAGTTCATGCTGGCATCAGACTTATGGCAATTCTCCTGCTTCAGCCTCCTACTCAGGAGCCTACCAGGGTGAGATCACAACCACGGGTAATGGGATTGCTGTTCTTAGTTGTCAACTTGAGTGTACCTGGAATTAACTAATGCCAAATGGCTTGACGCCCTGTGAGGGGGATCTCTCGATCTCTCTCTCTCTCTCTCTCTCTCTCTCTCTCTCTCTCTCTCTCTCTCTCTCTCTCCTCCCTTCTTTCTTTTTTCCTCTCTTCAACCCCCTCCTCTTGGTCCTCCTCCTCTTCTTTGTTTTTTTTTTGAGACAGGGTTTCCCTGTGTAGCTCTGGCTGTCCTGGAATTCATTTTGTAGACCAGGGTGGCCTTGAACTCAGAGATCCACCTGCCTCTGCCTCCTGGATGCTGAGGCTAAAGGCATGAGCACCATTGGATTTTTTTTCTTAATTAAATTATTTGAAGCAAGAATACCTACTTCTGATCCAAATCTTTGAGATGAGGAGATAAATCTTTAATTCAGATCTTTTGAGATGGAAAGGCCCACTTCTAATCTGGACCACACCTTCTTTATGTTTTTTTATCTTTATTAACTTGAGTATTTCTTATTTACATTTCGATTGTTATTCCCCTTCCCGATTTCCGGGCCAACATACCCCAACCCCTCCCCCTCTCCTTCTGTATGGGTGTTCCCCTCCCCATCCTCCCTTCATTACCGCCCTCCCCTCAACAATCACGTTCACTAGGGGTTCAGTCTTGCAGGACCAAGGGCTTCCCCTTTCACTGGTGCTCTTACTAGGCTATTCATTGCTACATATGCAGTTGGAGCCCAGGGTCAGCCTTTGGGTAGTGGCTTAGACCCTGGAAGCTCTTGTTGGTTGGAATTGTTGTTCATATGCGGTCTTAACCCCCTTGAGTTCTTTCAGTCCTTTCTAAGATTCCTTCAATGGGGGTACCATTCTCAGTTCAGTGGTTTAATGATGGCATTCGCCTCAGTATTTGCTGTATTCTGGCTGTGTCTCTCAGGAGAGATCTACGTCTGGTTCCTGTCAGCCTGCACTTCTTTGCTTCATCCATCTTATCTAATTGGGTGGCTGTATATGTATGGGCCACATGTGGGGCAGGCTCTGAATGGGTGTTCCTTCTGCCTCTGTTCTAAACTTTGCCTCCCTATTCCCTGCCAAGGGTATTCATGTTCCCCTTTTAAAGAAGGAGTGAAGCATTCGCGTTTTGGTCATCCTTCTTGAGTTTCATGTGTTCTGTGCATCTAGGGTAATTCGAGCATTTGGGCTAATATCCACTTATCAGTGAGTGCATACCATGTGTGTTTTTCTGTGATTGGGTTACCTCACTAAGGATGATATTTTCCAGTGCCATACATTTGCCTATGAATTTCATAAAGTCATTGTTTTTGATAACTGAGTAATATTCCATTGTGTAGATGTACAACATTTTCTGTGTCCATTCCTCTGTTGAAGGGCATCTGGGTTCTTTCCAGCTCTGGCTATTATAAATAAGGCTGCTATGAACATAGTGGAGCATGTGTCTTTTTTATATGTTGGGGCATCTTTTGGGTATATGCCCAAGAGAGGTATAGCTGGATCCTCAGGCAGTTCAATGTCCAATTTTCTGAGGATCCTCCAGACTGATTTCCAGAATGGTTGTACCAGTTTGCAATCCCACCAACAATGGAGGAGTGTTCCTCTTTCTCTACATCCTGGCCAGCATTTGCTGTCACCTGAGTTTTGATCTTAGCCATTCTGACTGGTGTGAGGTGAAATCTAAGGGTTGTTTTGATTTGCATTTCCCTTATGACTAAAGATGTTGAACATTTCTTTAGGTGTTTCTCAGCCATTTGGCATTCCTCAGCTGTGAATTCTTTGTTTAGCTCTGAACCCCATTTTTTTTATTTTAATTCATTTATTTTTTTTAATTTTATTTTATTTTATTTTTTTTTATTATTAACTTGAGTATTTCTTATATACATTTCGAGTGTTATTCCCTTTCCCAGTTTCCGGGCAAACATCCCCCTCCCCCCTCCCCTTTCTTATCGGTGTTCCCCTCCCCACCCCACCCCCATTGTCCCCCTCCCCCCAACAGTCTAGTTCACTGGGGGTTCAGTCTTAGCAGGACCCAGGGTTTCCTCTTCCACTGGTGCTCTTACTAGGATATTCATTGCTACCTATGAGGTCAGAGTCCAGTGTCAGTCCATGTATAGTCTTTAGGTAGTGGCTTAGTCCCTGGAAGCTCTGGTTGCTTGGCATTGTTGTACATATGGGGTCTCGAGCCCCTTCAAGCTCTTCCAGTTCTTTCTCTGATTCCTTCAACGGGGGTCCTATTCTCAGTTCAGTGGTTTGCTGCTGGTACTCGCCTCTGTATTTGCTGTATTCTGGCTGTGTCTCTCAGGAGCGATCTACATCCGGCTCCTGTCGGTCTGCACTTCTTTGCTTCATCCATCTTGTCTAATTGGATGGCTTTATATGTATGGGCCACATGTGGGGCACACTCTGAATGGGTGTTCCTTCAGTGTCTGTTTTAATCTTTGCCTCTCTCTTCCCTGCCAAGGGTATTCCCCTTTTAAAGAAGGAGTGAACCATTCACATTTTGATCATCTGTCTTGAGTTTCATTTGTTCTAGGCATTTAGGGTAATTCAAGCATTTGGGCTAATAGCCACTTATCAGTGAGTGCATACCATGTATGTCTTTCTGCGTTTGTGAACCCCATTTTTTAATAGGGTTATTTGTCTCCCTGTGGTCTAACTTCTTGAGTTCTGTGTATATTTTGGATATAAGCCCTCTGTCTGTTGTAGGCTTGGTAAAGATCTTTACCCAATCGGTTGGTTGTTGTTTGGACCACACCTTCTGCTGGCAGCTCATATCAAGGACATGGAAGAAGGAAGTTTGCTTTATTAATTTGCCTACTTCTTCAGGATTTCTGCATGTACTGAAGACCAGCTGAAATATCCAGGCTAATGGACAAAACCGTTGGGGTTCAGGAGTTGCCCCATAAACCACACAAACTCTGACCTCACTTAGAGAGGGATGGTTTTTTGAATGCCCACCCTAAGACTGATCATCAGAGACCTAGCTGAGAATTTGTCAGGCTAGGACCCTGGACATTTTTCTATGTCAGTTTATAAAGTCTAAACCTGTGAGGTCATAGGCAGATGCTGGAAGGGCTGTCTGGTTGTCAGCCCTGACTCAAGCCATTTTAGACAACAAAGGTTCATACTGACTTTTTATCTGTTTAAAAATTTATTTATTTATATATAAGTATACTGTAGCTGTCTTCAGACACACCAGAAGAGGGCATCAGGTCTTATTACAGATGGTTGTGAGCCACCATGTGGTTGCTGGGATTTGAACTCAGGACCTCTGGAAGAGCAGTCAGTGCTCTTAACCATGGAGCCATCACTGCAGCCCTCATATTGACCTTTAATTTTATTGGTCCTACATGAAGCTTATACTTATGGAATTTAAGATTAAGAAACCTCACAACATAAACAACTTCCTCCCAGTGGTTTGGGAACGGGTGGGTGGGGGAGCATCCTCGAGGGGGCTGGGGAAAGGGGTGGAATGCAGGGTTTTTGGAGGGGAAACTGGAAAAGGGGTTAACATTTGAAATATAAATAAACAAAATAACCAATAAGAAAAACATACACAAGTTATGTGATCATGCCTGACCCTGCTGTGAGTTAAATTATTTTCAGAAACAATGATGGGCGACATATTACAGCAAGAATATGAACTATCTGGCAGGCATGGAACAAAATGGCTAGGGGGATTGGCTTCAACAGGGGCAACTACTGCGTTTTAGACCGTCCATTCCTTGTTGAATTAGCTGTACCACAGCCTATAAGCCATTCTAATAAATTTTCTTTCTCTGTATACAGAGTCATTCTAGGAGGGATGATTGGTTATGTATTATTAAATGCAATGCTGATCATGAAGCCCCACCACTTCCAAAGCATATGCAAGTGTAAGTAAGTTACTGAACAATTGAACAGAAATTAAAATTTGCTGCATTTAGTGCGTGTGTTGGCAGGCATAGGGAACACCTGGCTGCTTACATCTCTTGGTCATTATAGAGTAGTGGGAGAACTGAGATCCACTGAGGAGGTCTCTCTCTCTCTCTCTCTCTCTCTCTCTCTCTCTCTCTCTCTCTCTGGTTCTTTTTTTTTCTGGAGCTGGGGACCGAACCCAGGGCCTTGCCCAGGGCAAGTGCTAAATCCCCTACCCCCTGAGGAGGTCTCTTAAGCAAAGACCAAACTCCTTGCAGTTACACTGGGTTCCAGGCTTGTTCTCCTGTTTAGGCTTCACTGTGGTCTATGTACACTCAATGCATTCTCCCCATGCAGGTTCACATGGACTGAACTCAGAAAGCTGGGGTTAGGAGAAAGATGTCTGGTTAAATAGTCCACCAGGTTCACATTGTGTCAATGTGATTTAATCTAAGGACAAAGAAGTGGAGTTTCTCTGATGGCTTTCTTCTAAACCCTTGAAAGGATCACTGGGGTTTGACCTCAGTACTTCATACTTCTTGCTGGGTCAGCAACACTCAGGGAAGCTTGAGATTGCCATAGGCACAGTATTAGGCTAGATATACTGAGTAGATGATACTAAGTTGTTCAGATGGTCATACCCATTTGCATGGGTTCTTAATGTGCACCTAAGGAAAGAGAGATTAATTTCCTGAGAATAGGAAGATCATTTCCAGTTCTTTTCTATCATTCCAGATTGAAAGACTGGTAGGGAGAGAATGGTAAATAATCAAGAATTCACAGATGATGCTTTGAATGAATGGTGGGTTTCTGTGCTGGTTTTAGACAGGGTCTCAAGTATCACATGTTGCCCTCTACATGGCTGGCCAGGTTCACTTTGAGCTCAGATGAACCTCCTTCCACTTTCCAATAAATAGGCTTACAAGAGTGGCCTCCAAGGACTGTGAGGACAGCATTAGCCTTTGACAGTGGAGGTGTGCAACCCACAACTATAGTTTTAGCCACCTTTTTCCATGTCTACCAGCTATTTCAGATTGTTGCTGTTCTATGCCTGACAATCAAGGACGCAGAAAAATAACCAGATAGAGAGCAAAGACATGGTGATCACATCCTTACCTCTTCTGTACATTCTGGATGAGGTTTGTTAAAATTCCAATATTGCAAAAAGCTTTATATAGGGCCCATCACATCAAGGGTCACTGTGCACTGTTCTATCTAAAATGGTCTAATCAGAACTGACTAACATATAACACTTCATGCAGTCCTCATATGAGAAGCTTGAGCTTTTTGCTTTGACTTTTTCTTTTCTCTTTCCTTCTTATTTTTTGATATATAAGTTGAGAGAAAGATAGTTAGGGCCATGAATTTGCCCCCAAAATTTGAACTACGGATGTGATCAATCAGTGTTAATGTGTGAATTCTATACAGTATTCATTTTTTACTATGATAGATGCTTTTGTGTTTGGTGTGGTGGCCATTTCCCAGTGTACAGGTGCTGGGACCTTGCTCTATCCACTTAATGATGTTTATAGCTTCATTTTAGATGTTTATGTGCACCCCCTATATCTCTTGACTATTTTATTTTTCTGACAGAAGCTCATGGTATATCTTACTCAGGCTTGTGAGCAGTGCTCCTTTGTCGACATTGGTGCAGAGAGGAGAACCCCACAAGCAGAATGAGGTTCCCTTCACTGGTGGCTCTAATTTGCACTTTCCTCTGCCAACTGGTCTCCACACTTTGCCTAGCACTTTAAAGACATCAACTCTTTCTCCTAAGGAATTTCTTGGCAATTATCGATTGCTAAGCACATGACTTCATGAGTGTACCCTAACACACACCCATGTTGTAACCTACCATGCAGTCTATTTCTGGATGTGATTTAAAGCACCCATAATAATGAGACAGGAGAACTTTTGACTGCATATTCAAGCTGGTGTGAAATCTCAGGAAGTTTTAATGGCTAACATTGGTGAATGAGGACGATTTGAGTTAGGATGAGACATTTTTGGGCAGGATTTGGAAGGAAACATTCATTTAGATGCATAGGAATTACTAAGGTTTTTATAATCAAGCCTAGAGGAAAATTTGGCTTTGGAAGAAGGAGATGCTCAGTGGCTCTGCCCCGGGAAAGTCTCCTGGAAAGGGCACCTCAGCTTATGCTCAGTACAGGGAGAACATTAGCAGGGAGACAAAGTCTGCTCCCCATGACATCTGCTGTCCCTTCTATGACACTCTATTGTCTCCTAGAGAGTTCTGGCATCCTCTGTGATGTCACCAGTGTTGTAGTGACAACCAGTGCCCTAGTTTCTCTCAGACTGAGTCTGGTGGTTACATCCTAAGACATGTTTTCCCGTCTTCACAACCGTTTTGGGAGGGGGAACGTTGATTGTGGAGAGACTAGAGTGAAGGAGTCTGGCCTTTCGTCTCAAAGTAATGATGGACAAAGACAGCACTTCTGGGGAATGTGTAGTAAGTTCTGGGCAGTATATTTTGAGCTTCCTGTCAGGGGGGCTGCAGGCTTAAGCTGACCTTTCTAGCAATGGGCCACAGCAACTGGTGCATCTGAAAAGGAATTGAATTTCCATGAATATCACAATTCCTGAAAGTCAAGGATTTCAGAACTTTAGATTCTCTATCCCCACTGGGAGGATATGGTTAGGCCAATGCTATTACACTGTGAACTTCTGGCCTTTACTTTTCAGTTCATTTGGTATGTTACATTGATATAAAAACACGATCAGGAGTCATGGAGGGTCCACCTTTTCTGAGTTTAGACAGGGCAGCAATGTACTTCACTATCATTGCTTCTTTAAATACAGTGGATATCTGACAGTAGGAACAGGGAGAGAATTGTGCTCCAGGCAATAACCTTATGTTCTTACTCCTTCTCTGATTTCTTCTAATTGCAGGGTCATCGTTAGCTTTATATATTAGAGATGTGTGTTACAAACATGTTTCTACAATACCAAAACTATTTGGAACATATAGACCAAGATTCAGCCTGTAACCTATGGGTTCTTCTGGGGCGTTGGATATTTCAAATAGGGGAATTGATAAATCTGTTGACCATGTCCTCCCTGGAAATGCGTTTTAAATCCAAAGTTGTTGGCCTAGAGTATCAGGGTAGGACATCTGAGTGTCTCCAATCACTCAAGTCTTGGATGGTGAATTTATCATCTGAGTTCTGAAACCACAGGGGTGAGGAAACAAAGCTGTACCCTGTTCAGCTGATAAGAATCCTGGAGAAGCCATCTCCATGGTACATGTAAGCACGTGATGTCCTGCATAGGGCACACCTGGCTGCTTACATCTCTTGGTCTCTATAGAGTAGTGGGAGAACTGAGATCCACCGAGGAGGCCTCTTAAGCATAGACCAATCGCCTAGCCGTGACACTGGGTTCCAGGCTTGTTCTCCTGTTTAGGCCTCACTGTGGTCTATGAACACTCTATGCATCGTGCCAAGAAGGAAAAGGAGAGGCTGATTGAAGAGCTGCAGCTCATTACCGAGGAGAGAAATGACCTGAGAGATCACCTGAGGTTTCTGACAGAGAGATCCATGAAGAACGGGGATGAATCGCTCCAAATTCTCTTGTTTCATTCCTGGGACTGCAAGGTCACCTTCATCTTATCCTATTAAGGTTTTGGGTTCTAGAAAGCTGTGCCTCCCTAACCACCCTGTGCTAAACCTCACCTCCCATATAGAGGAGATTCAGAACCTTGACCCTTCCTGAGGAGTGAGATGGAAAATGGACTCATCTGCTTCCATTTATTGAAAAGCAGATCTTGTGGTCTGAATGAAGAATTCGGGGATAAAGTCAGGGAGAGTGAGTGTCTAGTGTGCATTTGCAAAGCCCTTGACAGCTGGTGGCTTTGCAAGATTGTAATTGCAGTGAGTTTATGGTGAGTCTCTGTACTTGCTAGGCAGGGGACTGAGTGCTGGAAGATCCAGGCAGCAGCCTGAGGGGCCTGGTCCAAAACTGTTCATCTCAATGCTTGACTAGAAGGTCTCAGGCTCAGGCCTGTTTGTTATTGTCTGTGTGTCTTGCCCTCTGAGACAGCAATGGTGCATGCATTTCTCCTGGTTCTCACAGTGCTCTCTGTTTCCATATTTGTCTTTCTCTGACTCTGTTTACATTTCACTTTTTTGTGGGTGTGTCTTAGTCTGTGAGTCTGTGTGTGCATACATCCAAATGCATATGGACAACTTTTAAATGTTTATATTTCCCTCCACATTGGAATCTAGGGGTCTATGTCCTGGCCTTAGTATTTACTTGTAACACCTTCATGGTGAAGTGAATGCTTTGTTCTGGGAGCCCCACTGTCAACAGCACAGTTCTTTGCCTATGTGGCCACTTTGTCTGTATATTTGTATTCGTTGTGCAGATTATAATTTTGTGATGATATATGGTCTATTATCAGGACAGGAGAAAAGAAATCACAGGTTTCTGGGTGTGTTGGGTGGGGGAGCATGGAGAGGTGTGGCCTAGGCTCTTGATAGCTCAACTGGCTTGACTGCAGATTTCCTCTTGGTTGAACAAAGGGAGCCAGGGAAGCCTCCATCTGGATGCCGAGATTCTGGTGTCCTGGACGCAGAAAAACACGTTTCTGAAGCTGAAGAATATCCAATATGTAGAATTCAGAAGGTGTCCTTCCAGGACTGGGGTAGTACAGGACCCACCCTGAGTTCATATCTTCCTAAATGCTGATGTTCATTGTATTCTATCATTTGGGGCCAGGCCACACTTCAGGCCAAATCCATATTATGGAGACCTGGAGAGAATGGAGGAGGCAGTCATGTCAATTCTGCACAACTTAGACATGGAGAACACTGAGATCCTTGAGAACAGCCATAAGCTGAAGAAGGAGATTACCTTCTCTAGGTAAGTCCTGGTCAGAAAGCCTATCACCTGTGGAATGGCCATTTCTGATTTCTTTGTTCTGGATTGGTCGGTCTTCAGCTCTGGTTCTATCTCTTGTGCTGTTTACACATCGGTGTGCCAGGGTCATTAGGACTCAGTTTTCAGTTCCATAAAAGAGTGTTCCTCATCCCAGGATTGTCTAGGCATCTTCAGAAGGCTCTAGATAGAACAGCACTGATGGAAGTCAGCAGAAGGTTATTAGGCTGACCTGGACCTCTGGGGTCACACCAGGTTTTACAACACTCAGTGTGTGGACCACATGGTTAGCATGACCTTCTCTTGGTGCTACTGACCTCCTTTGAGGGTGTTGGCCCACTGCTAATTGATGTTGCCCCCATGCATTGGGCTTTCATGGATAGATGTAGATCTGTGTTCATTTTGAGAGATGTGGACACTAATTGGTGCTCAGGCCAAGCAAACAATTTTTTCTTCCCCGAATTAACTCTTTGTGGTTTGTGCAGCAGCATTATGTGTATCGAGATGTATTTTATTAAGTCTGCATGGGTATCTGGGACCTGGTAGAGTTAGTGGTACTTGGGAGTAGGAATGGGAGGAAGGGGCAGCATGATCTTACTATGCAGACTGTATTTCCAGAAACCTGCTCAGCCAGCTCCTGATGGAGAACACATGTAGGAAGAAGTTGGCCCCACTGAAGCAGGAGAGCAAGGAGGTACATCTTGCTTGTGCACTGAACCAGAAATATTTGGTTGACTTCAACAAGTAGGATAAAGACCAGCAACGTCCAGACCCAGCATCATCTGGTAGGGACAAACAGCTCTGTTAGCTTAACAATATCTGATAAAATTTGCCAATTTGATACATCTTTGCTTCCTCCTACCTCCTTTCTAATTTACACTCACAACCAGCCAACCACCTCATGTAATGGAATTGTTCATTGCTCTGCCTATGCACAAGTATTCTGGGAAGTTAACCACTTTTCAGAAATGGAATTATATTGCAAGTATATTTTGCTGCTCTTTTTGAAGCTGCAGTCTAGAAATGGTGACAGATTAATAACACACCTCATTATTGCATATCCATGTGATAGATTGGATCCTATGCAGAGCTTTGAACAAGTTCGTGGTTCTTTGACAAATGACACTCTGTGGTCCTGTGACTTCTTGTGTAGGAAGCACCTTTCTGGGATAAGAACTAAGTGCAAATGTCAAATTAGTACTTGTCATTGGCTTTAACCTTGGTGACATATGGACATCTCCTTTCTTCTGGCAACCCAATGAGGTCTCTTCCCATTGCCCTGTTCTTGGTTTGCACTGGTATAAGTCTGGGTCCCATATTGTCAGCCAACATTACAGTGAGGCTTGCCGGGGATTTTGCCCTACCTGCAGAGTTAGCAACAATGATATCAGTTAAAAGGTCCATGTCGACTGTCCAATAGAACTGAGGTGGTAGAAGGCAGCATTCTGACAGCTGGCTAGCATTTCCCCACCAAATCAGTGTCTTAAAAACTGCCTTCCTCTCCCAGGTCTCAGAAAGTGCAAGAGAGCTGGAATTGGACACACCCCAGTAAGAGAGCTTCCTGAAGAATGAGTTGCTTTCTCAGGAGTCCCTGATGACAAACATCCTGAATGGTAACAATATTTTTTGGATGAATATTCTTCCTCAGAGTTAATTTGTCATTTCTTAGAGACCCTAAATTTATATAACACTAAGCCAGCCTGACTGATTGAGGTCTTACTCACTTTCTTCTTCAGAAAACACAACTTGAGAGACAGCTTGGGGGACCGCCTTTCATTATGTGAGCTAGAGGAGAAACAGCAATACATCTGTGCTTCTACATGTTCGTTAAGAATATGCTTATGTTTAGAAATTTTTTTGTTATGATTTTAATTGAAGTTTTCTTTTTGTTGTTTCATATTTATATGTTCTTGTTACTATTTTTTACTTTCAAATATTTTTAAATATTTTTATTCATTTTAATCCTGTTGTGTTGTAAAAATGTATTTGTTATGAATAAAAATTGAATTCTATCTCTTGACTCTTAAGACCATCATTCTTACTCAAGGGTTCTGTGGACCTAGAACTGACAGCTAGAGATGGATCTCTGCATGTTCTATGGAGCCTGGGCTAATAAGTGAATTCAAACTCACTAAGGGGTACCCAGTGTGATAGTGTTTTTTGTGTGGATAATGTGGCTGTGTCTCCAACAAACACTTTATGATGTAATCACTGACATACTTTACCCAATTGTTAGGGTCCATGTGGTTCTTCTGAGAGAGCAGCAGATGCTCTAACCTGTGAGTCATCACCACAGCTCCTGCAGGTGGCTTTTGTTATTCCACAGGAGGTGCTGTATTAGGTGGACAAGATCACCTATGATTAAATAGAGAGATCTCAGGAGATGTGTATTCACAGGGAACTTACTGAGCCGTACATGCTCAATGTGTTAGCTTGCCAGGCATCCCTACAGAGCTGTGGTGTTCCCACTCCTCATTGTGGGTCAGGATCATCCTCCAGCACCACTTAGTTTTCATATTAGAGCAGATCTTTCACCTGTTATCAATGATGACCATATGTATTATGCACATCTGATAAAATACAGAATAGAAACTAGATTCCTGTAAGCCAGCTTGGCATAATGTGTTCTATTGATAGCAAGAAACGTATCTTAATCTAAGCAGTTTAGGGAGAAACCTCAAGAGCATACATAGTGAATGCTTCCTATAGCTGTGAACACAGGTTTCTTTTGGAGAGCAGGCCTGTGCAGGCCCAGAACCTAGGTTGGGCAGTTCAAGCTACCCTTTTTCCATGGCCAAACTGGGATCATATTGAGAATGTATTTTTTCCAGGTGACTGATTTCCAATTTATGGAATTGAACTAACTTACTGAGAGTGGAGGTGACGCACAGAGTTAAAGTACAGAAGGAGCAATCCAGAATGTCCACAAAAACTTGCTGTCACCCCAGGGCTTTAAAAGCTCAGCAGCTAGAGAAGCAATGTAGTATTTGGTTATTCTCATGCTTAGGTCTAGTCATTCATTATAAGCTGAACATGACACAAAAAGAATCATCTGTGTCAATACAGAAGCTAGTTGTAACTAGATTCACCCCACACTATCACATCACTACCGTATTTGAGGTTCTCAGTTACTATCTAAGAACCTGGAAGAGGCCTGGGTCTTGCTACACAAACTCATGATTTATGTCTTCTTGACACTGTGTGATTTGTTCTGTTGATGCTACCATTGGCATACAACACCTTGGATACTTTGTGCTGACATCTGTGACCTGAGACAATAGTTCATGTCATGCCTAACCTGAATAAACTGTCCTTAGAGTACAATGTGGTATGAGGGGCCTTCTTTTCCTATGAGATAGCAAAACATTTCCAGTCTTCAGTCAAGTCTGTCAGCCATTGTCCAGTGCCTGTCTTGAGATGTCCACATTTTCAGCTGAGAGTCTTCATCCAGGCTGCTCTGTAACTTTGTAGAAGATTAAATAGGTCCCCGCTCTAGGATTTAATTCCGTGTAACTCTACTTGCCGAACATGCTCAAAGCCCTATGATCTACCCTAGCCCTCTGTGCTTTAGAGAAAAAAAAAATAAAGAACGACATTGCACTTGAAATTTCTCCCCCAACAAAAGGAGAGCCTGCATAGGGCCTTTAAGTAATTCTAAGCCCCAGCTTCCCCACAGCTCCCTCCATTGATTCCATTATTGATCTGTTTTCATTATTGCTCACTTATTTTTGGTGTGCAAAGAATGTGCACCATGTCAGTAAAGTGTGTGTGTGTGTGTGTGTGTGTGTGTGTGTGTGTGTGTGTGTGTGTGTGTTTGTATGGGGAAGGGTCCATAGTAGAAACTGTCGAGGTGCATGCAGACTCAGGTTACTACTGCCCCATGGCACCTTGCAGGGAGCACTGAAATGGTGGGCTACTTTAATAAAGCCTAAACCGGGCTGTGCATGGTTTGCAGTGAGATTGTGATGTCATCCCCACTGGAGAGAGCAGCAAAAGCTTCATTTATTACATGCTACTTTTACCAAGGTGAGGCAAAGCCTCATCTTATAGAGTGTCTGGTAGGATTTGACAGCAGGAAATTAATTCAAGGCTCAAATCAAATCAATCAATTACAAACAAAGAGAAAAATACAAAGAGTCAAGGGAACCACGAGATGTGTGTTGGTTTTTTGTTTGTTTGTTTGTTTGCTTGCTTGCTTTTTTTTTTTTTTTTTGGTTCCTTTTTTTTTTTTTTTTTTTTTTTTTGTTGAGAAGGTCCACCAGAGAGACAATCTCTTCCTCAAACAAACTATACACCAGAGAGACAATACCTAAATGACAAAATTAGAAATAAAAGGGGGATATAACAATAGACAAGGAACAAATTCAACAATCCTCCCTGGTTTGAGTGCCCCGGGGAAGTTGGGAAGCCATTTTTCCCTATCCTGTGTGACTTTCCCTGTATAGTGAGCTCTCCTGCAGGAGATACTTTCACATGCTTCTTTAAAACCACCTGTTCCTCAGATCCAGATCAGCTGTGAAAACAGGCTTCTCCATGTCAGTGTGCTAGCTCCTCCTCCCAGCTCAGAGCTGCAACACCAGAGGATCCTCCACTCCCAATGCTGTGTGGGTCCCATGGAGAAGTCAGAGCAAAGTGCCCCTTCTGAGAAGTGACTTAGAACAGAAGGTTCAGAAGTGACAGTCAACCCCCAAGTGCTTCTTCCAGGAGAAAGCAACCAGCTCTCCCTTTGAAAGAGTGTAGGCTCCCACATGACCCAGTTCTGTGACTGGGAAAGATTTTCTGGAGCTTAGTTGCCCAGTCACAATGGGGCTACATTCTTGATCCATGCTCATTCCTACAACAAAAGGTCCTCCCCCTCCCTCCCAGGCCTTCAGTTGAACCGAGGTCCTTCCAGGACCAACAGACCTGAGAGAACAGAGTGCATCTCAGGGGAGAGAAGAGGCCCGAATGAATTTAAATGGGAGAAAAACCCCATATCCGCCATCTAACAACGTTAGGGTTTGTGCATATGTGGACTTCAGAACCTTAAGGTCAGATTTTCTGATAACAGCTGCTGGTGAAGATGAAGTCTGCTGTGGGTGGGGTTGTCCCAGGCAGGGAGGGGATCTGACTCTGCAGGCCTGGCCAGCTTCTTCATTCTCCTGAAACTAAGTGTTGGTCAGCTGTAAATCTGAAGTGAGAGTTGGTTTTTGTCAACTCAAATGGATGAATTTCAAGTCTCACACACTATGTGAGACACACATTTACCCACAGGGGATTTGAACTCACTTCTATAGAAGTGACTGGGGCGAACAGAGGGAAAGCATTCTCACCTTTAGCATTCTGTCTGTATCAGAGACGATGGGGACTGGCTTCCTCGACAGACATGTCCAAGCAGACACACCGTGTAATGGGGGAAAACTGAGGTAAGAAATGTCCTGGGGACAGTGATTTCAGATTGTGCCTTCAGTCAAAAATCTCTGTTGCCATTAAGTCAAGCAGCCTTGGGCCTCCTAAACTTGTCACTACGTCAGGGTGTCTCTGCTCTCACACCTGCATCAGGTCCTCCTCAGATGAAGGCTTCTCAAAAAAAAAAAAAAAATATATATATATATATATATATATATATATATATATATATATAGCAATGTTTCTAAACCTGTGGGGTGAAACCACTCACAAATTTATATCAGATATTATAACTTATAAGAGTAGCAATATTTGTTATGAAGTAGTAATGGAATAATTTTGTGCTGGGGGTCACCAAGCATGAAGAGCTGTATTAAAGGGTTGCATCAGTAGGAGGGATTTGAACCACTGCCATAGAAGCTGACACATGGGAGCAGACTCCTCATGTGAGTAGAGACCCATGGCAAGGGATTCTGTGTCCTACCTTAGGAACCAGAGGCAGAATCTATCCCAGGAGTCTGTGGGTCACCTTGTCTTAAATTCTTCCAGGGTCAAGAATAGCATTGATCATCTCAGCAGAGTCAGCTTGCACAGCCACATCAGGCCCATGGCTTCCCTTTACAGAGAAGGATGTGGGTCTAAGTGACAGTCAGTGAGACTGAGGGGACCGTGATAACCATTTGCTTTGAGCTGTGGTTTCTTCACCTGTAAAGTGGAGGTGTTTCTGCTGAATTGGGTTGTTGTGGAGATTAACAGAACATACAACCTGCTCAGTGTCTGCCTGGCATGGACACCTGCTGGTTAAATGGAAGCTCTCGATGGTGATGCATTTAAAAGTAGAATCTCGAGCCCCATAGTGTTAGATGTTAGGCGACATACAGGGGTTGTAAGGGTTTTGTGATTCCAAGAGAGCCTTGAATTAAAACCAAAGGATCTTGTTTTAAATTAAAAAAATCAAGTATAAAGTTCCAATATGAAATAATCATAAACAGAAATGAGCTAATTCCTGGAAGTCATTTAGTTTTTCATTTTCTGCTTCTATTTTCAAGGCATCTAGAGTAGCACTGTACGAGATCCTAAAACCTTCTCTTATGGTGCTGCCCATTCTTTCCTGTCTCCTTGAGGACTTCTCAGGTGACTTAAGAAAACCTGATTTCCTTTCAGATTGTCCCCAGCTGCTGTGATCTCTCTGTCCATGGGCATTGCCAAAAGCTGCAGAGCCAATGTGTTGTTTTACAACACAAAATTTCCAGACATCAATTTTACCAATGAAGTCTCAGGAATCAGATGCTGAATTCAAGTAAAGCTCCCAACTGTCCTTCCTAATTCACTGTTCCCCCAGAAGAAGGGCATTGTAGCTCCCTCTGCACGCTTTCTTAAAAATCCTTCAACTCAAAGACTTTACATTGCCCTAGTTATCTTCATTTCCTATCAAGTTGTGCCTTGATCTGCTCTAGACCTAAGTGCCCTTTAGCTTTGCAGTAAAGGTGTGAGGTAGGTGAGCTGAACAGTAATAAAGTCCATGTTCACAGTAAACAAAGAGCTCTTGCATTAAATGTCTGTGCCCTGTCGATGCTATACCACACAATACTTTTTCATTAAATAATACATTCAGGGAGATCACAGTGTGATCAAATATTTTGTAACATAACTTAGTAATGTTCTCTCTATTACATAAGTCAAGTACTATCCTGTGTATTCTGGTCTTTTTCTGTCATGTCTGTGTTCATCACCATGGGAATCCCAAGGAACATCAATCCTGGGCTTTTGAAACTGTTGCATACAGCCAACCGGGGACCAAAACTACCCAGGAGACTACTGATACTTGACACACATAAAGTCACCTCCCTATTTTCATATACTTTATGGCAAGAATTCACCATTGCTGACCATGTCTCATTATCCAACGTGCTCCTAAATGGAAGAGTTGGGGTCAAGGAGGTCACTAACAAAGCACAAAACACCCATCTCAGATAAATATGTATGCTTTTTTGAATTCAAACATCCATGGATTTCAGGACACAATTAAAAGTCCAAACATAAGGATAAGAGACATAGAAGAGAATTGAGATTTCCAGTTCATAGGTCCAGTAAACATCTTCAGCAAATCATAGCAGAAAACTTCCATAAGGTAAAGAAATAAAAGGCCATAAAGGTACAGCAAGCCTACAGAACGCAAATTAATTTAACCAGAAAAATTTCCTCCATTCACATAATAATTAAAACACTACATGCACACATAAAAGAAAGAATATTATACGGGGTAAGGTATAAATATCCAGTAACAAATGAATTCAGACCTATCTGATTTACACCAGACTGCACAACGGAGACTCAAAAAGCCAAAAATCCTGGACAGATGTAATGCAGACCCAGGTTCTTATACCCAGCATAATTCGCAATCACCACGAATGGAGAAACCAAGACATTTTATGACAAATCCAAATTTAAACAATATTTTTTCTCTAAGAAAGCATAACCGAGGACAATAGGAGGAAAACTCCAAGAAAATGAGCTAAACTATACCCAAGAACAAAACCAAGAAATTAATCACCTCACAATAATTTAAAAAAAAAAGAGAGAAGCACACAAACATAATTTCCCCAAAACCAGAAAAAGAGGAGAAAGCAGCAACTATTGGTCTTTAATATCTAACCAGACCCTCTGTTACCAACCCCCCAGCTCCTAGGGACAAAACTGCCAGCCAAAGTGCATACAAGGATGGGTCTATGGTTCTAGGTAACTATGTAGAAGAGGAGTGACTTAAGTGGAATCCATGTGGTGGGAGGCCATTGACTACCCTGAGGCCTGTTGCCCCACCAAAAGGAGATCCTAGAGGTGTGAGGTGGGAATGGGTATGTGTGGGTGGGGGAACACTGTCATATAGGCAAAGCTGAGCAGAAATGGGATGTAAGATTTGATGAGGGGAGTCTGGAAAGAGGGAAAACATTTGAAATATAAATAAATAAAATAACCAATTAATAAAAAAATAGCCGAAAATAAAATAGAAAGTGAAAAGGTAAAAGAAAACTGACACCAAAACAAAACTAAAGAAATCCCTGTAGTGTATTGGTCTAATTCTGCTTGTATTTAATGCTAATTTGTGGAACTCAAGACTGGTTAACCCCAAAGAAGCTGACCCTGCTCCCAGTTAACTGTGATTATAAAGAAGCCAACAGCCAACAGCTGCACAGCAGAGAGATGGGGGAGGTGAGCTTTGAGGGCTTTGCTAGAGAGGATCATGAGGAGGGAAGAAGGAAGAAGAAGCTGCCAAAGAATAAAGGAAGAACGAGTGTTATGGAGAAGAGAGAGGAAGAGGACAGCAGCCATGGGTTAAGGGAGAGGAGAGCCTGGCCCTGAGGGCTGTCCAAGTGGAACAAAGAGCAGCCAAGATGCTACACAGTCAGTAAGAGATGAGCGTTATTGTTTGGAAAGTAGATCTGATACCATGGAGGGCAGGCAGCTGCCCAGCTACTGTGCTGATTAGGGCATAGTATACATAAATTTAACACAATGTGTATAACCAGTAAGACAGCGCTGTAGAGGATCCTAAAAGGATTACTTTAGTTTGAAGGGAAGGATAAAATGCCAGAGGAAACAGGAAATAATTTAATAAAACTGTGACAGTCAATCAAAAGAAGCCAATAAAAACCACAAAAATTAACAAAATGACAAAATTTAATACATAGTTTTAAATAATCGGGGGCTGGGGATTTAGCTCAGTGGTAGAGCGCTTACCTAGGAAGCACAAGGCCCTGGGTTCAGTCCCCAGCTCCGAAAAAAAGAACCAAAAAAAAAAAATAATATTTGCATGTCACTAAACTCAATTCCCCAGTAAACAGACATACATTTAGCCAGAAAGAGGATCACCATCATGAGAGATGTAGAGGATATACTAGGGAAACAGACCTAAGACACAGGTCCCTATAGCAATTCTGTGCAGTTTCTCTATCAATAAAAACCAACAAGCTCTAGAGGTAAATGTTTGTGTTAGTGCTGACCTACACCACCAGACATATATTTTCTTTTAAGTAAATAACAAAATCATGGGGCTTACAATGTAATCAAATATCCTGAAACGTGAGTTTGCAGTGTTCCCTACACTTTTTAAATCAAGTCTGACTACCATTTTGGTTGTTTCCAATCCTGTCTGAGTGCATCATCAAGGGAATCCCAAGGGAAATCAGAAATGGGTTCTTGAAGCTGTTGCACAGGGCCAGTATAGACCTAAGTACCACAGAGGAAACCTTGATTCTTATCACAAGGGATCATTCACCATCCCTCTTGTCACATAACTTATGGCAAGATGTCACCTCTCCTGACCTTAGCTTCTTCTCCTAAATGCTGCTGAAGGGAAGATTTGGTGTCAAGGGTTCTGGATTCAAACCACACCAACACTGAATTCATTTAAATAGGTGTAGTTCATTGAATGCACACACCAATACAGTTCAACCAGAGCAACAGCTCACAACTGTGTACTGGACATTGCTATGGCCCAGCTCATTGCAAGATCCACATGGGCTCATGCACAAGTGCTGGAAATGCTGCTGTCTATGGCCCTGACTCAGGGTTCTTATTTTCTTGGATTCTAATGGGTCCTACGTGAAACTCATAGTTGGGGAACTTGTTAAGATTAACAAATCTCATAACATACAGAACATAAGAGGGTATGTTACCAGCACCACACAGTTCAATGTCAGATTTTTTTGTTTTTCTTAGTTTGTTTCTTGGCATCCATGATGTGGAGGCATATTACAGAACAATAGGAAAGAGCTGGCTGCTGTGTAACAAATTTGCTGCTATTAAGGTAGGTATGGGGGCAAGACCTCAGCAATAGCCCTTAAGATGGGAAGGAGATGATGTGTTTGATAACTGAAAGGAACTGCCTCAGCTGTGTTTCTCTGCCTGCTCAGTGCCCACTCAACATCACTCTGTCCCTGAAGAGGAACTCAAGGTCTGCCCCCTGCTGCCTGTGAGCCAGGATTAGGCACAGAAAGGCAAGGCCACAGTGCTGGTTTCCAATCCCTCAGTAATGCTGGATTTCCAATAATGTACTTGTATACACAAATACTGTGTGGTAAGTTGCAAAAGATACTAATCATTTCTCATATAGGGCAGCAGTTGATTGACTACAACTAATTCTACTTAAGAAAAGAGAAAGAAACCTGGCTCTTGTGGAAATATACAAAGAAATATCTATGGTGGTGGGGAATGAATTCTGCCATGGACTGAACTCAGAAAAGAGGGGTTGGAAGAAAGATACATGGTTAAATAGCCCACCAGGTTCATATTGTGTCAACTTGATTTAATCTAAGGACAAAGAAGTGGAGTATCTCTGATGGCTTTCTTCTAATCCCTTGAAAGGATCCCTGGGGATTGGCCTCAGTACATCACACTTCTTGATGGGGCAACAACACTCAAGGAAGCTTGAGACTGTCATAGGCACAGTATTATGCTACATATACAGAGTAGATAATACTAAGATGTTCAGATGGTGGTATCCATTTGTATGCACTCTTAATGTGGACGTAAGGAAAGAGAGAGATCAAGGTCCTTAGAATAGAAAGATCAGTTCCAGTTTTTTTTTTCTACCATTCCAAACTGAACGGCTGGTAGGGAGAGAATGGTAGATAATCGAGAATTAGTAGATGATGCTTTGAATGAAGTGTGGGTTTCTGTGCTGGTTTTAGACAGGATCTCAAGTATCACATGTTGCCCTCTCCCTGGCTGGCCAGGTTCACTCTGAGCTCAGATGAACCTCTTTCCTCTTTCCAATACATAGGCTTACAAGAGTGGCCTCCAAGGACTGTGAGGACAGCATTAGCCTTTGACAGTTGAGGTGTGTAACCCACAACTATAGTTTTAGCCACATTTTCCCATGTCTACCAGCTATTTCAGATTGTTGCTGTTAGATGCCTGACAATCAAGGATGCAGAATAATACCCTGATAGAGAGCAAGGACATGGTGATCACATCCTTGCCTTTTCTGTATGTTCTGGATGAGGTCTGTTAAAATTCCAATATTGCAAAAATCTTTATATAGGGCCCATCACATTAAGGGTCACTATGCACTGTTCTATCTAAAATGGCCTAATCAGAACTGACTACCATATAATACTTCCTGCAGTCCTCATATGAGAGAGAAGCTTGAGCTTTTTGTTTTGACTTTTTCTCTTCTCTTTCTTTCTTATTTTTTGCTATATAAGTTGCTATATGAATTTGCCCCCAAAATTTGAACTACGGAAGTGATCTATCAGTGTTAATGTGTGCATTCTATAAAGTATTCATTATTTACTATGATAGATGGTTTTGTGTTTGGTGGGGTGGACATTTCCCAGTGTACAGGTGCTGGGACCTTGCTCTATCCACTTAATGATGTTTATAGCTTCATTTTAGATGTTTATGTGCACCCCCTATATCTCTTGACTATTTTATTTTTCTGACAGAAGCTCATGGTATATCTTACTCAGGCTTGTGAGCAGTGCTCCTTTGTCGACATTGGTGCAGAGAGGAGAACCCCACAAGCAGAATGAGGTTCCCTTCACTGGTGGCTCTAATTTGCACTTTCCTCTGCCAACTGGTCTCCACACTTTGCCTAGCACTTTAAAGACATCAACTCTTTCTCCTAAGGAATTTCTTGGCAATTATCGATTGCTAAGCACATGACTTCATGAGTGTACCCTAACACACACCCATGTTGTAACCTACCATGCAGTCTATTTCTGGATGTGATTTAAAGCACCCATAATAATGAGACAGGAGAACTTTTGACTGCATATTCAAGCTGGTGTGAAATCTCAGGAAGTTTTAATGGCTAACATTGGTGAATGAGGACGATTTGAGTTAGGATGAGACATTTTTGGGCAGGATTTGGAAGGAAACATTCATTTAGATGCATAGGAATTACTAAGGTTTTTATAATCAAGCCTAGAGGAAAATTTGGCTTTGGAAGAAGGAGATGCTCAGTGGCTCTGCCCCGGGAAAGTCTCCTGGAAAGGGCACCTCAGCTTATGCTCAGTACAGGGAGAACATTAGCAGGGAGACAAAGTCTGCTCCCCATGACATCTGCTGTCCCTTCTATGACACTCTATTGTCTCCTAGAGAGTTCTGGCATCCTCTGTGATGTCACCAGTGTTGTAGTGACAACCAGTGCCCTAGTTTCTCTCAGTCTGAGTCTGGCGGTTACAAGCTAAGACATGTTTTCCCGTCTTCGCAACCGTTGTGGGAGGGGGAACGTCGATTGTGGAGAGACTACAGTGAAGGAGTCTGGCCTTTCGTCTCAAAGTAATGATGGACAAAGACAGCACTTCTGGGGAATGTGGAGTAAGTTCTGGGCAGTGTATTTTGAGCTTCCTACCGGGGTGCTGCAGGCTTAAGCTGACCTTTCTAGCAATGGGCCACAACAACTGGAGCATCTGAAAAGGAATTGAATTTCCATGAATATCACAATCCCTGAAAGTCAGGATTTCAGAACTTTAGTTTCCCCATCCCCACTGGGAGGATATGGTAAGGCCAATGCTATTATATTGTGAACTTCTGGCCTTTACTTTTCACTTCATTTGTTATGTTACATTGATATAAAAACACCATCAGGAGTCATGGAGGGTCCACCTTTTCTGAGTTTAGACAGGGCAGCAATGGATTTCACTATCATTGCTTCTTTAAATACAGTGGATATCTGACAGTAGGAACAGGGGGAGATTGTGCTCCAGGCAATAACCTTATGTTCTTAGACCTTCTCTGATTTCTTCTAATTGCAGGGTCATCGTTAGCTTTATATATTAGAGGTTGTGTGTTACAAACATTTTTCTAAAATACCAAAACTATTTGGAACGTGTAGACAATGATTCAGCCTGTAACCCATTGGCACTTCGGGGTTTGGTATTTCAAACAGGGGAATTGATAAGTCTGTTGACCATGTCCTCCCTGGAAATGCGTTTTAAATCCAAAGATATTGGCCTAGAGTATCAAGGTAGGACATCTGAGTGTCTCCAATCACTCAAGTTTTGTGAATGGTGAATTTATCATCTGAGTTCTGAAACCACAGGGGTGAGGGTCCTGAACCAGCTGTACCCTGTTCAGCTGATAATAATCCTGGAGAAGCCATCTCCGTGGTACATGTAAGCACGTGATGTCCGGCATAGGGAACACCTGGCTGCTTACATCTCTTGGTCTCTATAGAGTAGTGGGAGAACTGAGATCCCCTGAGGAGGCCTCTTAAGCATCGACCAATCGTCTAGCAGTGACACTGGGTTCCAGGCTTGTTCTCCTGTTTAGGCCTCACTGTGGTCTATGTACACTCTATACATTCTCCCCATGCAGGTTCACTGTGTCCTTCTACCTACAGACGCTGGGAGAGAAACATCATCCACTGGAACTGAGCTAAGCAAGAAGCAGGCCAAGAAGGAAAATAAGAGGTGGATTAAAGAGCTGCAGCTCATTACAGAGGAGCGAAACGACCTGAGAGATTGCCTGATGTTTGTGACAGAGAGATCCATGAAGAACAGGTATGAATCGCTCCAAACGCTCTTGTTCCATTCCTGGGTGTTCAATGTCTCCTTCATCTTATCCTTTTAAGGTTTTGGGTTCTAGAAAGCTGTGTCTCTGTAATGACCCCTTTTTAAACCTCACCTCCCATATAGAGGAGATTCAGAACCTGACCCTTCCTGAGGAGCCAGATGGAAAATGGACTCATCTGCTTCCATTTATTGAAAAGCAGAACTTGTGGTCTGAATGAAGAATTCAGGGATAAAGTCAGGGAGAGTGAGTTCCCAGTGTGCATTTGCAAAGCCCTGGACAGCTGGTGGCTTTGCAAGATTGTAATTGCAGTGAGTTTATGGTGAGTCTCTGTACTTGCTAGGCAGGGGACTGAGTGCTGGAAGATCCAGGCAGCAGCCTGAGGGGGTTCATCTCAATGCTTGACTAGAAGGTCTCAGGCTCAGGCCTGTTTGTTATTGTCTGTGTGTCTTGCCCTCTGAGACAGCAATGGTGCATGCATTTCTCCTGGTTCTCACAGTGCTCTCTGTTTCCATATTTCTCTTTCTCTGTTTACATTTCTCTTTATTTGTGGCTGTGTCTCAGTCTGTGTATGTGCATGTGCACACATTCAAATGCATATGTATAACATTTATATGTTTATATTTCCCTCCAAATTTGAGTCTAGGGGTCTATGTCTTGGCCTGAGTATTTACCCATGCTACACTTTCGTGGAGATGTGAGTGCTTTGTTCTGGGAGCCCCATTGTCAACAGCACAATTCTTTGACTGTGTGGTCACATTTGTCTGTATAGTTGAAACCATTGGGCAGATTATTATTTTGTGGCCAGATGTGATCTCAACTCCATAATTATGTGTAATGCCTGTCTCTACACTATTAGTTATTCAGAATGAATAATTCCTGTTGTCAAAACAGGAAAAATCAAATCACATTTTCTGGGTGTGTAGGGGAGTACCCGGAAGAGCTGTGGCTGAGGCTTTTGATAACATAACTGTCTTGACTCCAGGTCCAGTCTTCTGTATTGAACAAAGGGAGCCAGGGAACCCTCCATCTGGATGCTGAGCTTCCGGTGTCCTGGCCCCAGAATAACAAGTTTCTGAAGCTGAAGAAGATCCCAATATATAGAATTCAGAAGGTGTCCTTCCAGGGCTGGGGTAGTACAGGACCCACCCTAAGTTCATATATTCCTAAATGCTGATGTTTGCTGTATTCTATCATTTGGGGCCAGACCCCACTTCAGGCCAAATCCATATTATGAAGACCTGGAGAGAATGGAGGAGGTGGTCATGTCAATTCTGCACAACTTAGAGATGGAAAACACTGAGATCCATGAGAATAGCCACAGCTGAAGAAGGAGATTACCTTCTCTAGGTAAGTCCTGGTCAGAAAGGCTATCACCTGTGGAATGGCCATTTCTGATTTCTTTGTTCTGGATTGGATGGTCTTCAGCTGTGATTCTATCTCTTGTGCTGTTTACACATCAGTGTGCCAGGGTCATTAGGACTCAGTTTTCAGTTCCACAAAATAGTGTTACTCATCCCAGGATTGTCTAGGCATCTTCAGAAGGCTCTAGATAGAACAGCACTGATTGAAGTCAGAAGAAGGTTATTAGGCTGACCTGGGCCTACGGTGTCATACCAGGTTTTACAAAACTCAGTGCGTGGACCACATGGTTAGAATGACCTTCTCTTGGTTCTACTGACCTCCTTTGAGGGTGTTGGCCCAGTACTAATTGATGTTGTCCCCATGCATTGGGCTTTCATGGATAGTTGTAGATCCATGTTCTTTTTGAGAGATTTGGACCCTATTTGATGCTTGGGCCATAAAAATTTTCTTCTTCCCTGAATTGGCTCTTTCCTGTTTCTGCAGCAGCCTTATATGTATCAAGATGTATTCTACGTCTTCATGGGTATATGGGTTTTAGGGTTGTTAGTGGAACTTGGAAGTAGGAATGGGAGAAAGGGGCAGCAAGATCTTACTATGCAGAATGTATTTCCAGTAACCTGCTTAGCCGCTCCTGATGGAGAACACATGTATGAAGAACTTCGT
Organism: Rattus norvegicus; assembly: GCF_021556685.1. Classification (NCBI taxonomy): domain Eukaryota; kingdom Metazoa; phylum Chordata; class Mammalia; order Rodentia; family Muridae; genus Rattus; species Rattus norvegicus. The sequence continues at coordinate 907,659 of NW_028238785.1, forward strand.
CACATCTATGCAGGAGAGCAAGGTGGTACAGATTGATTGTGCACTGATACAGAAATATTTGATTGAATTGAACAAGAACGATAAATATGAATAGGAGAAGACCAGAAACCGCCAGACCCCAGCAATATCTGGTAGGAATAAGCAGCTGTGTGAGCTTAACAATATCTGATACCATTTTCCAATTTCATACATCTTTGCTTTCCCCTACAATCTTTCTAATTTACACTCCCAACGAGCCAACCATGGCCTGTAATGAAATTGTTCATTGCTCTGTCTATGTACAAGTATTCTGGGAAGTTAACCACTTTTCAGAAACTGAACTATTGGCAAGTATATTTTGCTTCTCTTTTTGAAGCTGCAGTCCAGAAATGGTGACAGATGAATAACATATCATATTATGGCATGACTGTGTGATATGCTATGTAGAGTTTTGAACAAGGTCTTGGTCCTGTGACAAATGACATTTTGTGGTCATGTGACCTCCTAGGTAGGAAGCACCGTTGTGGGATAAGAACCAATTGCAAATGTCGAATTCATCCTTGTCATTGACTTTTTTTTTTTATCTTGGTGACATGTGGACATCTCCTTTCTTCCTGCAACCCAATGAGGTCTCTTCCCATTGCCCTGTTCTTGGTTTGCACTGGTATAAGTCTGGGTCCCAGATTGGCAGCCCACATTACTGTGATGCTTGCTGGAGATTTGCCCTGCCCGCAGAGTTAACAACAATGATATCAGTTAAAAGGTCCATCTCGACTGTCCAATAGAACTGAGGTGGTAGAAGGCAGCATTCTGACAGCTGGCTTGCATTTGCCCACCAAATCAGTGTCTGAAAAACTGCCTTCCTCTCCCAGGTCTCAGAAAGTGCAAGAGAGCTGGAATTGGACACACCCCAGTAAGAGAGCTTCCTGAAGAATAAGTTGCTTTCTCAGGAGTCCCCTGCTGACAAACATCCTGACTATTAACAACATTTTTTGGATGAATATTCTTCCTCATAGTTAATTTGTCATTGCTTAGAGACCCTAAATTTATATATCACTAAGCCAGCCTGACTGACTGAGGTCTTACTCACTTTCTTCTTTAGAAATCACCACTTAAGAGACACCTTGGGGGACCGCCTTTCATTATGTGTGCTAGAGGAGAAACAGCAATACATCTGTGCTTCTAAATGTTCGTTAAGAATATGATGTTTAGGGGCTGGGGACTTAGCTCAGTGGTAGAGCGCTTACCTAGGAAGCGCGAGGCCCTGGGTTCGGTCCCCAGCTCCGAAAAAAAGAACCAAAAAAAAAAAAAAAAAGAATATGATGTTTAGAAATATTCTGTTATGATTTTCATTGAAGTTTTCTATTTGTTGTTTCATAGTTATATGCTCTTGTTACTATTTTTCATTTTTAAAATACTTTAAATATTTATATTAATTCATTTTAATCCTGTTTTGTTGTAAATTGTATTTCTTATCAATAAAAATTGATTTTAATCTCTTGACTCTTAAGACCATCATTCTTATTCAAGGGTTCTTTCTGCTCCTGTGGACTTAGAACTGACAGCTGGAGATGGATCTCTGCATGTTCCAGGGAGCCTGGGCTAAATAGTGAATTCAAAGCCAGCAAGGTGTACCCAGTGTGAAGTGTCTTCTGTGTGGATAATGTGGCTGTCTCTCAGATGCACACTTTACTATGTAATCCCTGCCATACTTTACCCATACTGTCATGTGTTCTGCTCACCTTAACATATAACAGTCTGCATCTCACATTCATTGTTGACCCTGTGCCCCACATATTGAGTAATATACACTCATTGCTGTACAGCTACAGAAAAATTGACAACATTCTCAAAGGAATACAGAAGTCATCCTAATGGAGAACCATGTGCTTCAGCTTTTCTTGCAATACAGCATCGATATTTACCCCAGAGATTATGACCTTCAATGTCATGCTGGGAAACAGGTTTTGACAGATGGTCTTGTCCTTGACCAGAAGTATGCTGTGTTTTTATTGATGTAGATTAGACTTACTTTTATCATTTATGTCAATGGGTCTTTTTTTCTACAGTCTGTCTGTGGCCTGTCCTGGGTGAATTTCCCTCATAGTCCAAAGGAAGGAATCCCATTCCCCGTTGTATATTATTGTTAGGGACCACGTGGTTCCTCTGAGAGAACAGCCGATGCTCTAACCTCTGAGTCGTCACCACAGCTTCTTCAGGTGGCTTTTGTCTTTCCAGGGCATGTGCTGTATTAGGTGGACAGGATCACCTCCAATTAAATAGATCTCAGGAGATGTGTGTTCACAGGGAACTTACTGAGCCGTGCGTGCTCAACGTGTTAGGTTGCCAGACATCCGTACAGGGCTCTGGTGTTCCCACTGCTCATTGTTGGTCAGGATCATCCTCCAGCACCACTTAGTTTCCATATTAGAGCAGATCTTTCACCTATTACCAATGAGGACCATGTATATTATTCACATCTGATAAAATACAGAATAGAAACTAACTTCCTTTAGGCCAGCTTGGCATAATGAATTCTTTTGATTGTTAGCAAGAAACTTATCTTTATCTAAGCAGTTTAGGGAGGAACCTCAAGGGCATCCATAGTGAATGCAGCCTACAGCTGTGACCACAGGTTTCTTTTGGAGAGCAGGCCTGTGCAAGCCCAGAACCTAGGTGGGACAGTTCAAGCTACCCTTTTTCCACGGCCAATCTCAGATCACATTAAGAAAGTATTTCTTCCAGGTGACTGATTTCCAATTTATGGAATTGAACTAACTTACTGAGAGTGGAGGTGACTCAGAGAGTTAAAGTACAGAAGGAATAATCCAGAATGTCCACAAACAGTTGCTGTCACCCCAGGGCTTTTAAAAGCTCAGCACCTAGAGAACTAATGTAGTCTTTGGTTATTCTCAAGCTTAGGTCTTCTACTCATTATAAGCTAACCATGACACAAAAAGAGTCATCTGTGTCACAATAGAAACTAGTTGTCACTAGATTAACACCACACTATCACATCACTACCGTGTTTGAGGTTCTCAGTTACTATCTAAGAACCTGGAAGTGACCTGGGTCTTGCTACACATACTCATAATTTATGTCCACATTGTCAGCTGAGAGTCTTCATACAGCCTGCTCTGTAATTTTGTAGAAGATTAATAGTGTTCTTGTGAGCACAATGTGATTAGGAAATCGGGGGATCCCAGGAGCCTCTCTGAATTCAAGCCCTCCATGCACTGTCAGATGCAGCCAGAGGACAAGGGGCTGTCGGTTCCAGGACTCTCCACATCCCTGCTGGGGTGCCATGCCCAGCCTGGAGAGTGAGGGTCGGTCCTGCTGTCCCCAGTCCCTCATGCCCAGAGCCTATCCACTGGCTGGCTGGGCTTGGCTTTCCTGTGCCTGGCCCTCCTTTGCCCATCCCTGCCCTGCCTTGCCCTGCCCTGTTGACTCTCACTACTTAGGCCAAAGAATTTGAGATTTGGGCTCTCTGGCCCTGCACTCAGAGCCTCTGGGAAGCAAGGAGACCCAAAGGGACAGACCCCAGGCCTGGCCCTGGAGTCGTGCATCTCCCCCTACCCAGAGGTGTATTCCACAGTTCTCCACTCCAAGTTTAGTTTTCAGGGACCCCAGCAGGTGGCGCTCGTTGCTGAGCCTCACATGTGAGCCTGGGATAGTGGTGGGATGTAAAGTGCTGGAAGTCTTTCAGAAAATCCAGGCTTTTCTCAAACTCTCTGACCATCCAGCGCCCTCCCTGGTTCACCCACCCTGTGGAAGGTGGGAATCCACTTTTGGATGTCCTGTGTGACTTTCCCTGCAGAATGGGCTCTCCTGCAGGAGATGCTTTCACATGCTTCTTTAAAAGCACCTGTTCCTCAGACATAGATCAGCTGTGAAAACAGGCTTCTTCAAGTCAGTGTGAGAGCTCCCCCTCCCAGCTCAGAGCTGCAACACCATAGGATCCTCCAGCCCCAGTGCTAGGTGAGTCCCCCAAAGGTCTTAGAGCAAAGTGCCCCTTCTGAGAAGTGACTTAGAACAGAAGGTTCAGAAGTGACAGTCAACCCCCAAGTGCTTCTTCCAGGAGAAAGCAACCAGCTGTCCCTTTGAAACAGTGGTGGCTCCCACATGACCCAGTTCTGTGATTGGAGGAGATTTTCTGGTACTTTGTTGCCCAGTCACAGTGGGGATACATTCTTGATCCATGCTCATTCCTACAAGAAAAGGTCCTCTTCCCCACCCAGGCCTTGAGTTGAACCCAGGTACTTAAAGATCAACGGACCAGAGAGAACAGAATGCAGTCCAGGGGAGAGGAGAGGCCAGAATGATCTTAAAGCAGAGAAAAGCCCCATATCGGCCATCTAACAACTTTAGGGTTTGTTCATATTGTGTACTTCAGAACCTTAAGGTCACATTTTCTGATAACACTGTTAGGAGAAGCAGAAGTCTACTGTGGGTGGGATTGTCCCAAGCAGGGAGGGGATCTGACTCTGCAGGCCTGGCCACCCTCTGTGTTCTCCTGAAAATAACTGTTGGTCAGCTGTAAATCTGAAGTCAGAATTGTTTTTTGTCAACTCAAACGGATGACATTTCAAGTCTCACACACTATGTGACTTTACACACAGGGTACTTGAACTTACTTCTAGAGAAGTGACTATGGGCCGTCAGAGGGAAACCATTCTTAACTTTAGCATTCTGTCTGTATAACAGTCTACAGGGACTGGCTTCCTGGACAGACATGTTCAAGCAGACTCACATTGTTATGGGGAAAACCTGAGGCAAGAAATGTCCTGGGGACAGTGATTTCAGATTGTGCCTTTAGCCAGGAATCTCTGTTGTCCTTAAGGCCTGCTAAAACATGTAATTAGTTCAGGGCATCTCTGGTCTGACAACTGTTCCGGGTTCTCCTGAGAAGAAGGCCTTACTTTAAAAGTATTTCACAGATGCCCTTCAACAGAGGAATGGATACAGAAAATGTGGTACATCTACACAATGGAATATTACTCAGCTATCAAAAACAACGAGTTTATGAAATTCGTAGGCAAATGGTTGGAACTGGAAAATATCATCCTGAGTGAGCTAACCCAATCACAGAAAGATATACATGGTATGCACTCATTGATAAGTGGCTATTAGCCCAAATGCTTGAATTACCCTAGATCCCTAGAACAAACGAAACTCAAGACGGATGATCAAAATGTGAATGCTTCACTCCTTCTTTAAATGAGGAAAAAGAATACCCTTGGCAGGGAAGGGAGAGGCAAAGATTAAAACAGAGACTGAAGGAACACCCATTCAGAGCCTGCCCCACATGTGGCCCATACATATACAGCCACCCAATTAGACAAGATGGATGAAGCAAAGAAGTGCAGACCGACAGGAGCCGGATGTAGATCGCTCCTGAGAGACACAGCCAGAATACAGCAAATACAGAGGCGAATGCCAGCAGCAAACCACTATAGGTCCCCTATTGAAGGAATCAGAGAAAGAACTGGAAGAGCTTGAAGGGGCTCGAGACCCCAAAAGTACAACAATGCCAAGCAACCAGAGCTTCCAGGGACTAAGCCACTACCTAAAGACTATACATGGACTGACCCTGGACTCTGACCCCATAGGTAGCAATGAATATCCTAGTAAGAGCACCAGTGGAAGGGGAAGCCCTGGGTCCTGCTAAGACTGAACCCCCAGTGAACTAGACTGTTGGGGGGAGGGCGGCAATGGGGGGAGGGTTGGGAGGGGAACACCCATAAGGAAGGGGAGGGGGGAGGGGGGTGTTTGCCCGGAAACCGGGAAAGGGAATAACACTCGAAATGTATATAAAAAATACTCAAGTTAATAAAAAAAAAAAAAAAAAAGTATTTCACAGAGCAATGTTTCTCAACCTGTGGGTCGAGACCCCTTCCCAGGCCCTTTTTTTCTGATACTTTGCCTATCAGATAAGTTGCATATTATGACTTACAAGAACAGCAATATTAGTTACAAAGTCGCAATGAAATAATTTTATGGTGGGGGTGACCACAGCATGAAGATCTGTATTAAAGGGTTACATCATTAGGAGGGATTTGAACCACTGCCATAGAAGCTGACAGATGGGAACAGACTCCTCAGATGAGTAGAGACCCATGCAAGTGATACTGTGTCCCACCCTAGAACCCAGAGATAGAATCTATCACAGGAGTCTGTGGGTCACCTTGTCTTAAATTCTCCCAGGGTCAAGAATAGCATTGATCATCTCAGCAGAGTCAGCTTGCACAGCCACATCAGGCCCATGGCTTCCCTTTACAGAGAAGGATGTGGGTCTGAGTGACAGCCAGTGAGACTGATGGGACCCTGACACTCATTTGCTTTGAGCTGTGGTTTCTTCACCTGTAAAATGGGGGTGTTTCTGCTGAATTGGGTTGTTGTGGAGATTAACAGAACATACAACCTGCTCAGTGTCTGCCTGGCATGGACACCTGCTGGTTAAATGGAAGTTGTCCATGGTGATGCATTTAAAAGAAGAATCTCTAACCCCATAGTGTTAGATCCCGGGTTGTGGGGAGCAGGTGTGGCGGCAATCCCAAGATGGCGCCCGGGACTGCTGCCAAGTCTTATGACTAGCACCTGACTTCCTCATACATCCAAAAGTAAGCCACGCCCATCGTGAGAACTGCGCAGGCGCACCATGACACAAGATCAGGCCATTTGGCGTGGACCTATGAACTGAGACTATGTAGACTGCACTGATGGGGCGTGGTTACTGGTTTTTTTGTAGGGAGTGTCCTTGGGGGTAGGAGACTGCTGCTTGCATGCAGAAAGAAAGGTTCCTGAATAAACTGCTTTGAGAAGAACTTTGTGGTGTCTCTCCTATCTGCAGGACGGAGATGGAGATGACACCGGTGCCATACAGGTATTGTAAGCATTTTGTGACTCTACGACCACCACAGATTAAAACCGAAGGCTCTTGTTTTAAATTAAAAAAAAAAGAATCAAGTATAAATTACTAATATGAAAAAATCATAGTCAGAATTGAGGTAATTCCTGTGAAGACATTTAGTTTTTCATTATTTTCTCCTTGAGGACTTCTCAAGTGTCTTTCCAAAATGTGATGGCCACACAAATGGTTCCCAGCGGGTGTGATCTCTCTGTCCATGGGCCTTCCCAAAAGCTGCAGAGCCAATGTGTTGTTTTACAACACAAAATTCCAGACATTAAGTTTACCAATGAAGTCTCAGGAATCAGATGCTGAAGTCAAGTAAAGCTCCCAACTATCCTTCCTAATTCACTGACCTCTCAGAAGAAGAGCATTCTTGTTCCCTCTGCACACTTTCTTAAAAATCCTTCAATTCAAAGACTTTCCATTGCATTAGTCATCTTCATTGCCTTTCAAGATATGCCTTGATCTCCTCTGGACCTAAGTGCACGTTTTACCTTTGCAATGAAGGTGTGTAGTAGGTGAGTCATATGGTAATAAAGTCCATGTTTGCAGTAAACAAACAACTTTTTCTTTAAATGTCTGTGCCATGGCAATGCTATACCACACACTAGTTTTTCACTAAATAATACATTCATAGAGATCACCGTGTGATCTAATATTTTGTAACATAACTTAGTAATGTTCTCTCTATTATAGAAATCAAGTTCTCACATGTGTATTCTGGTCTTTTTCTGTCATATCTGAGTACATCATCATGGGAATCCCAAGGAACATCAAACCTGGGCTTTTGAAACTGTTGCATGTGGCCAACTGGGAATCAAAACCACCCAGGAGACTACTGATACTTGACACACATCAATTCCCCTCCCTATTTTCATATAGTTTATGGGAAGAGGTCACCATTGCTGACCATGTCTCATTATCCAACGTGCTACTAAATAGAACAGTTGGGGTAAAGGAGGTCACCCACAAAGCATAAACACCCATCTCAGATAAACATGTATGGTTCATTGAATCTAAACATCAATGAATTTCAGGACACAATTAAATGTTGAAACCTAAGGATAATAGATAGTGAAGAGAATTAAGATTTCTAGTTCATAGGTCCAGTAAACACCTTCAACAAATCATAGCAGAAAACTTCCATAAGGTAAAGAAAGAAAAGACCATAAAGGTACAACAAGCTTACAGAACATCAAATTAATTATACCAGAAAGAATTCCTGCATTCACACAATAATTAAAACACTAAATGCACAGATCAAAGAAAGAACATTAATAGGTGTAAGGTATTGAAGAGTTAAATTTCAAAAAGTCAGTCACAAACAAAGTCCTGACATGCCTAAGAGATTTTGAGATAGGGTTCACTGACCCGGCTATCAGCCCCCAAGGACACTGGCCATCTGAAGCCACCCTTTCCCCTTCCTTCACTCCCTGAGGATTAGTCCACCCCCTGCTGAGTGAGATGAGTCACCCTACACACATTGCTGAGATGCTAGATTACACGTATTCTCTGCTGATGTAACTCCGCGACAAAAGTAACTGTGCACCATTTGAATCAGCCAATCATGTGTAACCACGCGAAATCCCCTGGCTTTCCCTATATAAACCCCTGCCTTTAGAGGCTCAAGGTCGGCTCCATGAGATACATGTCGGCCCGAGATCTCTTTAATAAAGCTACCTCTTGTTGTTACATCAAGATCGGCTACTCGTGTTTCCTGGGGCACGCCATCCCGAGACTGGAGCAAGAGTCTCCCCAAATTTGGGGTTCTTTCAGTATAAATATCCAGTAACAAAAAAATTCAGACGTATCTGAATTACACCAGACTTCACAACAGAGACTCTAAAGGTCAGAAAATCTTGGGCAGATGTAATGCAGACGCAGGCTCCTATATCCAGCATAATCCTCAACCACCATAAATGGAGAAACCAAGATATTTCTTGTCAAAACCAAATTTAATGAATAATTTTTTTTCCGGAGCGGAGGACCGAGCCAAGGGCCTTGAGCTTGCCAGGCAAGCGTTCTACCACTCAGCTAAATACCCAACCCTACAAAACCAAATATAAACAATACTTTTCTCTAAGAAAGCACAACAGAGGATAATAGGAGGAAAACTCCAAGACAATGAGCTAAACTATAACCAAGAAAAACCAAGAAATTAATCATCTCTCAATAATTTCAAAAAAGAGAAGCACACAAACATAATTTCACCTACAACCAGAAAAAGAAGAAAATGCAGCAATCATTGGCTTTAATATCTGATCAGATCGTCTTTCCCTAATCCCCAAGCTCCTAGGGGCCAAACTGCCAGCCAAAGTGTATGCAAGGATGCTCTATGGTTAAAGGTGAGGCCTATTGCCCCACCAAACACAGATCCTAGAGGAGTGAGGTGGGGATGGATATGTGTGGGTGCAGGAGCACTGTCACATAGGCAAAGCTGAGCAGAAATGGAATGTAAGGTATGATGAGGGGAGTGTGGAAAGTAGGACAATATTTGAAATGTAAATAAATAAAATAACCGATTAATAATAAATAGCCAAAAACAAAATAACAAGTAAAAAGGTAAATAAAAATTAAACCAAACCAACCAAACAAACAAACAAAAATCCCTGTAGTGTATTGGCCTAATGCTGCTTGTATTTTAATGCTAATTTGTAGAACTCAAGACTGGTTAACCCCAAATAACTGACCCTGCTCCCAGTTAACTGTGATTATAAAGAAGCCAACAGCCAACAGCAGCACAGCAGAGAGATGGGGGAGGTGAGCTTTGAGGGCTTTGCTAGAGAGGATCATGAGGAGGGAAGAAGGAAGAAGAAGCTGCCAGAGAATAAAGGAAGAACATGTGTGATGAAGAGGAGAGAGGAAGAGGACAGCAGCCATGGTTAAGGGAGAGGAGTGCCTGGTCCTGAGGGCTGTCCAAGGGGAACAAAGAGCAGCCAAGATGCTACACAGTAGTAAGAGCAGCTCTCAGGCGAGCAGAGATCAGCAGAGACCCCAGACCAATAAGCTACGCAAGCATAACTCCATCCAAACTCCCTCTCAATATCCGTGTCCTCCATGGGCCTGGCCTTAGCGTGTGTCCTGTGTCAGCACATGTGTCTGTCTCAGCTGACATCACTCTGCCCATCAGCCCGAGTCCAAGGAAACAGTGAGAAACTACACAGCCCACCAGAAGGGTTTTTGCTGTGGTTCTATGAAGTCCCAACAAATGAAGCTCAATTACAGAATGCAAGGCAGACCAATGCATGTGTGTCCTTAGTGCAGAACCCTTCATCACGTGTCCCTTCACATGCGTGCTTTAGCAGAACATCCTTTTACCTGTGTCTGCTTCAGTGAAACGTTCCTTCACACATCTGCCTTAGCCTTTCACCTGTGTCCACTTCAGGGAACCACTCCTTCAGGTGTAGAATTTCTCAAGATTAGCAAACCGCATACAGAACATTCAGAACAAAGCAAGGTGTGTGGTCAGCATGTCCTTGAGCCAAGTCCCTTCTCCTCGTCAGTGACGGCAGGCGTGTTACAGCAACAATATGAAATGGCTGGCAGACATGGAACAAAATGGCAAAGGCATTCTGGGGGATGTCAGACCATACCAGCCAGCAGGTCAACTGAATTTTTAAGTTTTGATGTTACAAGTGAATATACTTGACCTTCAAACACTGAGAGAGCCCATTATAATATGAACTATATGAACTAGGTCAAGACCACCTCTAGGGCAAAGGCCCTCAGCCTGGGGGTCGTGACCCACACAGGGTCTCCTATCAGATAGTTTACACTACAATAAAGATTCATTACAGTAGCAAATTTACAGTTGTGAAGTAGCGACAAAATAATTTTGTAGTTGGGGTCACCACAGCATGAGGAACTGTTCTAAAGGGTTGAGGCCATATGAAGGTTGAGAAACACTGCTCTAGGAAATTATGTTTTCTTTCTCTTTCATATTTTTCAGACAGAATCTCAAATTGTAGCCAAGATTGGCTTGGCTTGGAACATGTGTGTAGTTCATGCTGGCATCAGACTTATGGCAATTCTCCTGCTTCAGCCTCCTACTCAGGAGCCTACCAGGGTGAGATCACAACCACGGGTAATGTGATTGCTGTTCTTGGCTGTCAACTTGAGTGTACCTGGAATTAAATAATGCCAAATGGCTTGATGCCCAAGGGGGAGATCTTTCTCTCTCTCTCTCTCTCTCTCTCTCTCTCTCTCTGTCTCTCTCTCTCTCTGTCTCTCTCTCTCTTACTCTCTCTCCTTCCTTCTTTCTGTTTTCCTCTCTTCAACCCCCTCCTCTTGGTCCTCCTCCTCTTCTTTGTTTTTTTTTGAGACAGGGTTTCCCTGTGTAGCTCTGGCTGTCCTGGAATTCATTTTGTAGACCAGGCTGGCCTTGAACTCAGAGATCCACCTGCCTCTACCTCCTGGATGCTGAGGCTAAAGGCATAAGCACCATTGTATTTTTTTTCTTAATTAAATTTTCTGAAGCAAGAAGACCTACTTGTAATCCAAATCTTGGAGATCAGAAGATAAATCTTTAATTCAGATCTTTTGAGATGGAAAGGCCCACCTCTAATGTGGACCACACCTTCTTTTTTCTTTTTATTTTTTTCATCTTTATTAACTTGAGTATTTCTTATTTACATTTCGATTGTTATTCCCCTTCCCGATTTCCAGGCCAACATCCCTCAACCCTTTCCCCTCCCCTTCTATTTGTGTGTTCCCCTCCCCATCCTTCCCCCATTACCGCCCTCCCCCCAACAATCATGTTCACTGGGGGTTCAGTCTTGGCAGGACCAAGGGTTTCCCCTTCCACTGGTGCTCTTACTAGGCTATTCATTGGTACGTATGAACTTGGAGTCCAGGGTCAGTCCATGTATAGTCTTTGGGTAGTGGCTTAGTCCCTGGAAGCTCTGGTTGGTTGGAATTGTTGTTCGTATGGGGTCTTAACCCCCTTCAAGCTCTTCCAGTCCTTTCTCTGATTACTTCAACGGGGGCCCGGTTCTCAGATCAGTGGTTTAATGATGGCATTCAGCTACATATTTGCCGTATTCTGGCTGTGTCTCTCAGGAGAGATCTACATCCAGTTCCTGTCGGCTTGCACTTCTTTGCTTCATCCATCTTATCTAATATCTGTATAGGTATGGGCCACATGTGGGGCAGGCTCTGAATGGGTGTTCCTTCTGCCTCTGTTCTAAACTTTGCCTCCCTATTCCCTGCCAAGGGTATTCTTGTTCCCCTTTTAAAGAAGGAGTAAAGCATTCCATTTTGGTCATCCTTCTTGATTTTCATGTGTTCTGTGCATCTGGGGTAATTCAAGCATTTGTGCTAATATCCACTTATCAATGAGTGCATACCATGTGTGCTTTTCTGTGATTGGGTTACCTCACTCAGGATGATATTTTCCAGTTCCATCCATTTGCCTATGAATTTCATAAAGTCATTGTTTTTGATAGCTGAGTAATATTCCATTGTGTAGATGTACCACATTTTCTGTATCCATTCCTCTGTTGAAGGGCATCTGGGTTCTTTCCAGCTTCTAGCTATTATAAATAAGGCTGCTATGAACATAGTGGAGCATGTGTCTTTGTTATATGTTGGGGCATCTTTTGGTTATATGCCCAAGAGAGGTATAGCTGGATCCTCAGGTAGTTCAATGTCCAATTTTCTGAGGAATCTCCAGACTGATTTCCAGAATGGTTGTACCAGTCTGCAATCCCACCAACAATGGAGGAGTGTTCCTCTTTCTCCACATCCTTGCCAGCATTTGCTGTCACCTTAGTTTTTGATCTTAGCCATTCTGACTGGTGTGAGGTGAAATCTCAGGGTTGTTTTGATTTGCATTTCCCTTGTGTCTAAAGATGTTGAACATTTCTTTCGGTGTTTCTCAGCCATTCGGCATTCCTCAGCTGTGAATTCTTTGTTTAGCTCTGAGCCCCATTTTTTAAATAGTGTTATTTGTCTCCGTGAGGTCTAACTTCTTGAGTTCTTTGTATATTTTGGATATAAGCCCTCTATCTGTTGTAGGATTGGTAAAGATCTTTACCCAATCCATTGGTTGTTGTTTAGACCACACCTTCTGCTGGCTCATATCAAGGACATGGAAGAAGGAAGTTTGCTTTATTAATTCGCCTACTTCTTCAGGATTACTGCATGTACTGAAGACCAGCTTAAATATCCAGCCTTATGGACAAAACCGTTGGAGTCCAGGGGTTGCCCCATAAACCACACAAACTCTGACCTCACTTAGACAGGGATGGTTTATTGAATGCCCACCCTAAGACTGATCATCAGAGACATAGCTGAGAATTTGTCAGGCTACGACCCTGGACATTTTTCTATGTCAGTTTATAAAGACTAAAACTGTGAGGTCATAGGCAGGTGCTGGAAGGGCTGTCTGGTTGTCAGCCCTGACTCAAGCCATTTTAGACAACAAAGGTTCATACTGACTTTTTATCTGTTTAAAGATTTATTTATTTATATATAAGTACACTGTAGCTGTCTGCAGACACACCAGAAGAGGGCATCAGGTCTCATTACAGATGGTTGTGAGCCACCACGTGGTTGCTGGGATTTGAACTCAGGACCTCCGGAAGAGCAGTCAGTGCTCTTAACCATGGAGCCATCACTGCAGCCCTCATATTGACCTTTAATTTTATTGGTCCTACATGAAGCTTATAATTATGAAATTTAAGATTAAGAAACCTCACAACATAAAGAACTTCCTTCCAGTGGTTCCGGAATGGGTGGGTGGGGGAGCACCCTCGAGGAGGCTGGGGAAGGGGGTGGAATGCAGGGTTATTGTAGGGGAAACTGGAAAGGGGGTTAACATTTGAAATGCAAATAAACAAAATAACCAATAAAAAAAAACATACACAAGTTATGTGATCATTCCTGACCCTGCTCTGAGTTAAATTATTTTCAGACAATCATGACAGACAGACATAGTACAGCAAGAATATGAACTATCTGGCAGGCATGGAACAAAATGGCTACAGCTATGCTAGGGGGATTGGCTTCAACAGGGGCAACTACTGCAATTTGGACCTTCCATTCCTTGTTGAATTAGCTGTACCACAGCCTATACACCATTCTAATAAATTTTCTTTCTCTATATACAGTCATTCTAGGAGGGATGATTGGTTATGCATTGTTAAATGCAATGCTGATCATTAAACCCCATCACTTCCACAGCAATATGTAAGTTACTGAACAACTGAACAAAAATTAAAATTTACTGCATTTATTGCGTGTGTCAGCAGGCATAGGGAACACTTGGCTGCTTACATCTCTTGGTCTCTATAGAGTAGTGGGAGAACTGAGACCCACTGAGGAGGTCTCTTAAGCATAGACCAAACTCCTTGCAGTGACACTGGATTCCAGGCTTGTTGTCCTGTTTAGGCCTCATTGTGGTCTATGTACATACACTCTATGCATTCTCCCCATGCAGGTTCACATGGACTGAATTCAGAAAGGTGGGGATGGCAGAAAGATGCATGGTTAAATAGCCCACCAGGTTCACATTGTATCAGCTTGATTTAATCTAAGGACAAAGAAGTGGAGTTTCTCTGATGGCTTTCTTCTAAACCCTTGAAAGGATCACTGGGGTTTGACCTCAGTACTTCATACTTCTTGCTGGGTCAGCGAAACTCAAGGAAACTTGAGATTGCCATAGGCACAGTATTATGCTAGATATACTGAGTAGGTGATACTAAGATGTTCAGATGGTCATACCCATTTGCATGAGTTCTTAATGTACACCTAAGGTAAGAGAGATCAAGGTCTTCAGAATAGGAAGATCATTTCCAGTTCTTTTCTACAGTTCCAGTCTGAAAGACTGGTAGGGAGAGAATGGTAGATAATCGAGAATTGGTGGATGATGCTTTGAATGCAGGGTGGGTTTCTGTGCTGGTTTAGACAGGGTCTCAAGTATCCCATGTTGCCCTCTTCCTAGCTGGCCAGGTTCACTTTGAGCTCAGATAAACCTGCTTCTACTTTCCAGTAGACAGTCTTACAAGAGTGGCCTCCAGGGACTGTGAGGACAGCATTAGCCTTTGACAGTTGAGGTGTGTAACCCACAACTATAGTTTTGTTATAGCCACTTTGTTCCATGTCTACCAGCTATTTCAGATTTTTGCTGTCTATGCCTGACAATCACGGACACAGAAAAATAACCTGATAGAGAGCAAGGACATGGTGATCACATCCTTTCCTGTTCTGTATGTTCTGGATGAGGCTTGTTAAAATTCCAATATTGCAGAAAGCTTTATATAGGACCCATCACATTAAGCATCACTGTGCACTGTTCTATCTAAAATGGCCTAATCAGAACTGACCACCAGATCACACTTCCTGCAATCCTCATATGAGAAGCTTGAGCTTTTTTTTTTTGACTTTTTTCTTTCTTTCTTATTTGTTGCTGTATAAGTTGAGAGGAAGATATTTGGGGCCATGGATCTGCCCCCAAAATCTGGGGTATGGATCTGATCAATCAGTGTTGGTGTGTGCACTCAATACAGTATCCATTTTTTTACTGTGACAGATACTTTTGTGTTTGTGGGGAAGCCCATGACCCAGAGCACAAGTGCTGGGTCCTTGCTCTATCCACGTAGTGATGTGTATAGCCTCGTCCTACACCTTTATCTGCACCCCCTATATCTCTTGACTATTTTATTTTTTTGATAGAAGGCCTGTCAGCAGTGCTCCTTTGGCGACATTAGCGCAGAGATGAGAACCCCACAAGCAGCATGAGGTTCCCTTCATTGGTGGCTCCAATATTGCACTTTCCTCTGCCAACTGGTCTCCACACTGTTCCTAGCACCATAAAGACTTCAACTCTTTCAACTAAGGAATTTTCTGGCAATTGTCAATTGCTAAGCACATGACTTCATGAGTGTTCCCCTAACACACACGCATGTTGTAACCTACCATGCAGACTACTTCTTGATGTGATATAAAGCACCTGTACATAATGAGACAGGAGAACTTTTGACTGCATATTCAATCTGGTGTGAAATCTCCGGAAGTTTTAATGGCTAACATTGGTGAATGAGGACAATTTGAGTTAGGATGAGACATTTTGGGGCAAGATATGGAAGGAAACATTCATTTAGATGCATAAGAATTACTAAGGTTTTTATAATCAAGCCTTGAGGAAAATTTGGCTTTGGAAGCAGGAGATGCTCAGTGGCTCTGCCCCAGGAAAGTCTCCTGGAAAGGGCACCTCAGCTTATGCTCAGTACAGGGAGAACATTACCAGGGAGGCAAAGTCTGCTCCCCATGACATCAGCTGTCCCTTCTTGGACATTCTATTGTCTCCTAGAGAGTTCTGGCATCCTCTGTGATGTCACCAGTGTTGTAGTGACGACCAGTGCCCTAGTTTCTCTCAGTCTGAGTCTGGCGGTTACAAGCTAAGACATGTTTTCCCGTCTTCGCAAGCATTTTCGGAGGGGGAATGTCGATTCTGGAGAGACTAAAGTGAAGGAGTCTAGCCTTTCGTCTCAAAGTAATGATGGACAAAGACAGCACTTCTGGGGAATGTTGAGTAAGTTCTGGGCAGTGTATTTTGAGCTTCCTGCCAGGGGGGCTGCAGGCTTAAGCTGACCTTTCTAGCAATGGGCCACAACAACTGGAGCATCTGAAAAGGAATTGAATTTCCATGAATATCACAATTCCTGAAAGTCAGGATTTCAGAACTTTAGTTTCCCCATCCCCACTGGGAGGATATGGTAAGGCCAATGCTATTATTCTGTGAACTTCTGGTCTTTACTTTTACAGTGCATTTGTTATGTTACATTGTATAATAACACCATCAGGAGTCATGGAGGGTCCTCCTTTTCTGTGTTAGACAGGGCAGCAATGTACTTCACTATCATTGCTTCTTTAAATACAGTGGATATCTGACAGTAGGAACAGGGGGAGAATTGTGCTCCAGGCAATAACCTTATGTTCTTAGACCTCCTCTGATTTCTTCTAACTGGCAGGGTCATCGTTAGCTTTATATATTAGAGGTTGTGTGTTACAAACATGTTTCTAAAATACCAAAAGTATTTGGAACATGTGGACCAAGATTCATCCTGTAACCTATTGGAAATTCTCGGGCATTTGGTATTTCAAATAGGGGAACTGATAAGTCTGTTGACCATGTCCTCCATGGAAATGTGTTTTTAATCCAAAGTTGTTGGCCTAGAGTATCAGGGTAGGACATCTGAGTGTCTCCAATCACTCAAGTCTTGTGGGTGGTGAATTTATCATCTGAGTTCGAACCCACAGGGGTGAGGGTCCTGAAACCAAGCTGTACCCTGTTCAGCTGATGATAATCCTGGAGAAGCCATCTCCGTGGTCCATGTAAGCACCTGATGTCCGGAATAGGGAACACCTGGCTGCTTACATCTCTTGGTCTCGATAGAGTAGTGGGAGAACTGAGATCCACTGATGAGGCCTCTTAAGCATAGACCAATCGCCTAGCAGTGACACTGGGTTCCAGGCTTGTTCTCCTGTTTAGGCCTAACTGTGGTCTATGTACACTCTATGCATTCTCCCCATGCAGGTTCACTTGTGTTCTTCTACCTACAGACGCTGGGAGAGAAACATCATCCCCTGGCACTGAACTAAGCGAGAATCAGGCCAAGAAGGAAAAGGAGAAGCTGATTAAAGAGCTGCAGCTCATTACCGAGGAGAGAAATGACCTGAGAGATCGCCTGAGGTTTCTGACAGAGAGATCCATGAAGAACGGGGATGAATCGCTCCAAATGCTCTTGTTTCATTCCTGGGTCTGCAAGGTCACCTTCTTCTTATCCTATTAAGGTTTTGGGTTCTAGAAAGCTGTGCCTCCCTAACCACCCTGTGCTAAACCTCACCTCCCATATAGAGGAGATTCAGAACCTTGACCCTTCCTGAGGAGCAAGATGGAAAATGGACTCATCTGCTTCAATTTATTGAAAAGCAGATCTTGTGGTCTGAATGAAGAATTCGGGGATAAAGTCAGGGAGAGTGAGTGTCTAGTGTGCATTTGCAAAGCCCTTGACAGCTGGTGGCTTTGCAAGATTGTAATTGCAGTGA
This sequence comes from Rattus norvegicus, assembly GCF_021556685.1. Taxonomy (NCBI): domain Eukaryota; kingdom Metazoa; phylum Chordata; class Mammalia; order Rodentia; family Muridae; genus Rattus; species Rattus norvegicus. The sequence goes on from NW_028238785.1 coordinate 925,597, forward strand.
GTTTATGGTGAGTCTCTGTACTTGCTAGGCAGGGGACTGAGTGCTGGAAGATCCAGGCAGCAGCCTGAGGGGCCTGTTCCCAAACTGTTCATCTCAATGCTTGACTAGAAGGTCTCAGGCTCAGGCCTGTTTGTTATTGTCTGTGTGTCTTGCACTCTGAGACAGCAATGGTGCATGCATTTCTCCTGGTTCTCACAGTGCTCTCTGTTTCCATATTTGTTTTTCTCTTTCTCTGATTCTGTTAACTTTTCTCTTTTTTTTGTGGGTGTGTCTCAGTCTGTGAGTCTGTGTGTGCATACATCCAAATGCATATGCACAACTTTTATATGTTTATATTTCCCTCCACACCTGGAATCTAGGGGTCTATGTCTTAGCCTGAGTATTTACCTGTAACACTTTCATGGTCATGTGAATGCTTTGTTCTGGGAGCCCCACTGTCAACAGCACAGTTCTTTGCCTATGTGGCCACGATTGTCTGTACATTTGTATTCCTTGTGCAGATTATAATTTTGTGTTGATATGTGGTCTCTTGTCAAAACAGGAGAAAAGAAATCACCGGTTTCTGGGTGTGTTGGGGTCGGGGAGCATGGAGAGGTGTGGCCTAGGCTCTTGATAGCTTAACTGGCTTGACTGCAGATTTCCTCTTGATTGAACAAAGGGAGCCAGGGAAGCCTCCATCTAGATGCTGAGATTCTGGTGTCCTGGACGCAGAAAAACACGTTTCTGAAGCTGAAGAATATCCAATATGTACAATTCAGAAGGTGTCCTTCCAGGACTGGGGTAGTACAGGACCCACCCTGAGCTCATATATTCCTAAATGCTGATGTTCATTGTATTCTATCATTTGGGACAGGCCACACTTCAGGCCAAATCCATATTATGAAGACCTGGAGAGAATGGAGGAGGCGGTCATGTCAATTCTGCACAACTTAGAGATGGAGAACACTGAGATCCATGAGAACAGCCATAAGCTGAAGAAGGAGATTACCTTCTCTAGGTAAGTCCTGGTCAGAAAGCCTATCACCTGTGGAATGGCCATTTCTGACTTTCTTTGTTCTGGATTGGACGGTCTTCAGCTCTGGTTCTATCTCTTGTGCTGTTTACACATCAGTGTGCCAGGGTCATTAGGACTCAGTTTTCAGTTCCACAAAAGACTGTTCCTCAACCCAGGATTGTCTAGGCATCTTCAGAAGGCTCTAGATAGAACAGCACTGATTGAAGTCAGCAGGTTATTAGGCTGACCTGGACCTATGGTGTCATACCAGGTTTTACAAAACTCAGTGTGTGGACCACATGGTTAGCATGACCTTCTCTTGGTTCTACTGACCTCCTTTGAGGGTGTTTGCCCACTACTAATTGATGTTGCCCCCATGCATTGGGCTTTCATGGATAGTTGTAGATCCATGTTCTTTTTGAGAGATGTGGACACTAATTGGTGCTCGGGCCAAACAAACAATTTATTCTTCCCGGAATTTACTCTTTGTGGTTTGTGCAGCAGCCTTATATGTATCGAAATGAATTCTATTAAGTCTTCATGGGTATCTGGGATCTGGTAGAGTTAGTGGTACTTGGGAGTAGGAATGGGGGAAAGGGCCAGCATGATCTTACTATGCAGACTATATTTCCAGAAACCTGCTCAGCCAGCTCCTGATGGAGAACACATGTAGGAAGAAGTTGGTCCCACTGAAGCAGGAGAGCAAGGAGGTACATCTTGATTGTGCACTGAACCAGAAATATTTGGTTGACTTCAACAAGAAAGATAAAGACCAGCAACGTCCAGACCCAGCATCATCTGGTAGGGTTGAGCAGCTGTGTTAGCTTAAAAATATCTGATAAAGTTTGCCAATTTGATACATCTTTGCTCTCTCCTACCACCTTTCTAATTTACACTCACAACCAGCCAACCTCCTCATGTAGTGGAATTGTTCATTGCTCTGCCTATGCACAAGTATTCTGGGAAGCCAACCACTTTTCAGAAACTGAATTATTTTGCAAGTATATTTGTCTGCTCTTTTTGAAGCTGCAGTATAGAAATGGTGACAGATTAATAACATACCTCATCATTGCATATCCACGTGATAGATTGGATGCTCTGTAGAGTTTTGAACAAGTTCTTGGTTCTTTGACAAATGACACTCTGTGGTCATGTGACTTCTTGTGTGGGAAGCACCTTTGCGGGATAAGAACAAAATGCAAATGTCAAATTAGAACTTGTCATTGGTTTTAACCTTGGTGACATATGGACATCTACTTTCTTCCTGCAACCCAATGAGGTTCCTTCCATTGCCCTGTTCTTGGTTTGCACTGGTATAAGTCTGGGTCCCATATTGGCAGCCCACATTACTTTGAGGCTCTCTGGAGATTTTGCCCTTCCCAAAGAGTAGCAACAATGATATCAGTTAAAAGGTCCATGTTGACTGTCCAATAGAACTGAGATCGTAGAAGGCAGCCTTCCGACAGCTGCCTTGCATTTCACCACCAAATCAGTGTCTGAAAAACTGCCTTCCTCTCCCAGGTCTCAGAAAGTGCAAGAGAGCTGGAATTGGACAGACACCAGTAAGAGAGCTTCCTGAAGAATAAGTTGCTTTCTCAGGAGTCCCTGATGACAAACATCCTGAACGGTAACAAATTTTTTGGATGAGTATTCTTCCTCAGAGTTAATTTGTCATTGCTTAGAGACCCTAAATTTATATAACACTAAGCCAGCCTGACTGATTGAGGTCTTACTTTCTTCTCAGAAAACAGCACTTGAGAGACAACTTGGGGGACCTCCTTTCATTATGTGTGCAAGAGGAGAAACAGCAATACATCTGTGCTTCTAAATGTTCGTTAAGATTGTGCTGTTTAGAAATATTTTTGTTATGATTTTAATTGAAATTTTCTTTTTGTTGTTTCATATTTATATGTTCTTGTTACTGTTTTTATGTTTTCAAATATTTTTAAATATTTTAATTTATTTGTTTTAATCCTGTTTTGTTGTAAAAATGAATTCCTTATGAATAAAAATTGAATTCTATCTCTTGACTCTTAAGACCATCATTCTTATTCAAGGGTTCTGTCCCCTCCTGTGGACTTAGACCTGACAGGTGGAGATGGATCTCTGCATGTTCCATGGATCCTGGGCTAATAAGTGAATTCAAAGTCACCAAGGGGTACCCAGTGTGACAGTGTCTTTTGTGTGGAAAATGTGGCTGTTTCTCGGACACACACTTTATGAAGTAATCACTGACATGCTTTACCCAATTGTTAGGGTCCATGTGGTTCTTCTGAGAGAGTAGCAGATGCTCTATCCTGTGAGTCATCACCACAGCTCCTGCAGGTGCTTTTGTCCTTCCACATCATGTACTGTATTAGGTGGACAGGATCACCTCCAATCAAATAGAGAGATCTCAGGAGATGTGTATTCACAGGAAATTTACTGAGCTGTGCATGCTCAATGTGTTAGCTTGCCAGCCATCCCTACAGGGCTCTGGTGTTACCACTCCTCATTGTGGGTCAGGATCATCCTCCAGCACCACTTAGTGTCCATATTAGAGCAGATCTTTCACCTATTATCAATGATGACCATATGTATTCTGCACATCTGACAAAATACAGAATAGAAATTAGCTTCCTGTTGGCCAGATTGGCATAATGAGTTTTTTGATTGTTAGCATGAAAATTATTTTAATCTAGGCAGTTTAGGGAAGAACCTCAAGGACACCCATAGTGAATGCAGCCTGCAGCTGTGAACACAGGTTTCTGTTGGAGAGCAGGCCTGTGCAGGCCCAGAACCTAGGTGGGACAGTTCAAGCTACCCTTTTTCCATGGCCAATCTGGGATCATATTGAGAATGTATTTTTTCCAGGTGACTGATTTCCAATTTATGGAATTGAACTAACTTACTGAGAGTGGAGGTGACTCAGAGAGTTAAAGTACACAAGGACCAATCCAGTATGTCCACAAAAGCTTGCTGTCACCCCAGGGCTTTTAAAAGCTCAGCAGCTAGAGAAGCAATGTAGTATTTGGTTATTCTCATGCTTAGGTCTAGTCATTCATTATAAGCTGACCATGACACAAAAAGAGTCATCTGTGTCACAATAGAAGCTAGTTGTAACTAGATTCACCCCCACACTATCACATCACTACCGTATTTGAGGTTCTCAGTTACTATCTAAGAACCTGGAAGAGGCCTGGGTCTTGCTACACAAACTCATAATTTATGTCTTCATGACACTGTGTGCTTTGTTCTGTTGATGCTACCATTGGCATACAATACCTTGGATACTTTGTGCTGACATCTGTCACATGAGACAATAGTTCATGCCATGCCTAACCTGCATAAACTGTCCTTAGAGTACGGTGTAGTCAGAGGGTCCTTTTTTTTCTCTCTGAATTTTCAAAATATTTCCAGTCTTCAGACAAGTCTTCAGCCATTGTCCAGTGCCTGTCTTGAGATGTCCACCTTTTCAGCTGAGTGTCTTCATCCAGGCTGCTCTGTGATTCTGTAGAATAGGGTTCCAGCCCTAGGATTTAATTCAGTGTGATTGTACTTTCCAAACATGCTCAAAGCCCTACATTCCACCATAGCCTGTGTGCTTTAGAGATAGAAAATAAAGAACCACATTGCACTTGCAATTTCTCCTCCAACAAAAGGAGAGCCTGCATAGGGCCTTTAAGTAACTCTAAGTCCCAGCTTCTGCATAACTCCCTTCATCGACTCCATTATTGGTGTATTTTCATTACTGCTCACTTTATTTTTGGTGTGCAAAGAATGTGTACCATGTCAGTAAGTGTGTGTGTGTGTGTGTGTGAGAGAGAGAGAGAGAGAGAGAGAGAGAGAGAGAGAGAGAGAGAGAGAGTTTGTGTTTGTTTGTGTTTCTGTGCAGGTGTTTGTGTATGTTCATCCATGAACTCACTATCAATTTTCATAAAATGACTTAGAAGACTGTAATGAAAACTGTTGAGGGGCATGCAGACGTGTGTTACTAGTGTCCCATGGCACCTGGCAGGTAACACTGAAATGGTGGTCTACTATAATAGAGCCTAAAAACAGGCTGTGGATGGTTTACACAGAGATTGTGACGTCATCACCACTAGAGAGAGCAGCAAAAGCTTCATTTATCACATGCTGCTGTTACCAAGATGAGGCAAAGCCTTATCCTACAGAGAGTCTGGTATGATTTGATGGCAGGAAATAAACTTAGTACTAAAATCATTCAATTACAAACAAAGAGGATAATACAAAGAGTCATAAGATTATTCTCATAAGAAAATAGATAGTATTTAAACGATGCCACTACAAAAATTAAAAAATATATATGAGGGCCACTAGGCTTTAATGCAGCCTTTCTACCAGACGTTTAATGACGACCTAATAACAATAGTGCTTCAATTATTCCTCTGATTTGAAAGAGAAGGAACATTGCCAAACCCCTTCTCTGAGTTTCTCTTTTTACCTAGAATACCTGAGTCTGTTGCTTCTTCCATTGTCACCCCAAAATAGAGCTGCAGGGCGAGTCTGTCCAGCCCCAGAGTCTTTCTGCCAGCTGACAGGGCTGGGTTTTGCTCTGCTTGCCCCTGCTCCTGCCCCCGCCCCTGCTCTTGCCCCTGCCCACGCCCCCGCCTCACACCCGCACTCGACAACGCCTCCGACCCATCCCCCCTCCCAGTCCCACCACCGCCCTCAACTCAGACCCGTCCCAACCCCCGCCCCCAGCCTGCCCTCGCCCCTACCCTGCCCCCGCCCTGACCCCCCCACACCTGTCCTCTCCTTCACCACCCCCCCCCCCCCCGGCCTCCGCCCTCGCCGCCGCTGCTTGCGTTGCTACCATTCCGTCTTCGACTCCCCTGTCGACCCCACCGCCACTGCTGCTACCTTCTCCCACTTCTTCAGCCCAAGACTTTTGAGATCCCGGCTTGCAGCGCTCTGCACTAGGAGGCTAATGGAGGTGAGGAGAGCCTAAGGGACAGACCCCAGGCCTGGCCCCAGAGACTTGTGTCTCCCCCTCCCTGGAAGTGCTTTCCCGCAGTTCTCCATTCTGGGTTCATTTTGTGGGGACCCCAGCAGGTGGCAGGCTTTGCTGATCCTCAGGTGTTAGTCTGGGACAGTGGTGGGACTTATGGTTGAGGGAAGTCTTTCAGGCAAATGCAGGCTTTTCTCAAACTCTTGGACCATCTGGTGCCCTCCCTGGGGTCACAGGACCTGTGGACATTGGGAAGCCACTTTTCCCTGTCCTGTGTGACTTTCCCTGCAGAGTGAGCTCTCCTGCAGGAGATACTCTCACATGCTTCTTTAAAAGCACCTGCTCCTCAGATCCAGATCAGTTGTGAAAACAGGCTTCTCCCTGTCAGTGTGCCAGCTCCCCCTCCCAGCTCAGAGCTGCCACACCTAAGGAGCCTCCAGCCCCAGTACTGGTTGGGTCTCATGGAGGAGTTAGAGCAAAGTGCCCCTTCTGAGAAGTGACTCAGAACAGGAGGTTCCTACAACCCAATGAGGTCTCTTCCAGTTGCCCTGTTCTTGGTTTGCACTGGTATAATTCTGAGTCCCAGATTGGCAGCCTACATTGCTGTGAGGGTTGCTGGAGATTTTGCCCTGCCCACAGAACAGAAGATTCAGAAGAAAGGCCAGTTTGGCATAATGAATTCTTTTGATAGATGGCAACAAAATTATCTTAATCTAAGCAGTTTAGGGAGGAACCTCAAGAGCATCCATAGTGAATGCAGCCTGCAGCTGTGAACACACGTTTCTTTTGGAGAGCAGGCCTGTGCAAGCCCAGGACCTAGGTGGGACAGTTCAAGCTGCCCTTTTTCCATGGCCAATCTGTGTTTGTATTGAGAAAGTATTTTTTTTTTCCAGTTGACTGATTTCCAACTTATGGAATGGAACTGACTTACTCAGAGTGGGGTTGACTTAGAGAGTTAAAGTACAGAAGGAATAATCCAGATGTCCACAAAAGCTTGCTGTCACACCAGGGCTTTTAAAAGCTCAGCAGCTAGAGAAGCAATGTAGTATTTGGTTATTCTCATGCTTAGGTCTAGTCATTCATTATAAGCTGACCATGACACAAAAAGAGTCATCTGTGTCACAATAGAAACTAGTTGTAACTAGACTTATACCACATTATCACATTATTACTATATTTGAGGTTCTCAGGTATGATCTTAGAAACTAGAAGAGGCCTGGTTCTTGCTACATATAGTCATATTCTATATCTTCACAGCACTGTGTGATTTGTTCTGTTAATGCTACCATTGGCATACAATACCTAGGATATTTTGTGCTGACATCTGTGACATGAGACAATAGTTCATGTCATCCCTTACCTGAATAAACTGTCCTTAGAGTACAGTGTAGTCGGAGGGGCCTTCTTTTCCTCTGAGATAGCCAAACATTTCCAGTCTTCATACAAGTCTGTCAGCCATTGTCCAGTGCCTGTCTTGAGATGTCCACATTGTCAGCTGAGAGTCTTCATCCAGCCTGCCCTGTAATTCTGTAGAACATTAATAGGGTTCCAGCCCTAGGAATTAATTCAGTGTTCTAGTACTTGCCAAATATGCTCAAAAACTAGTTTCCACCCTAGCTCTGTGTGCTATACAGAAAGAAAATAAAGAACCCCATTGCACTTGAAGTTTAGCCTCCAACAGAAGGAGAGCCTGCACAGGGCCTTTAAATAACTCTAAGCCCCAGCTTCCCCACAACCTCGTCCATCAATTCCTTTATTGGTGTGTTTTCATTAATACTCACTTTCTTCTTTGTGTGGAAAGAATGTGCACCATGTCAGTAAAGTGTGTGTGTGCGTTTGTGTTTGTGCATGTTCATCCATGAACTCACTATAAATTTTCATAAAATCACTCAGAAGTCCCTAGTGAAAACTGTCGAGGTGCAGGCAGACTCATGTTACTACTGTCTCATGGCACCTTGCAGGGAGCACTGAAATCGTGGGCTACTTTAATACAGTCTAAAACGAGGCTGTGCATGGTTTTCAGTGAAATTGTGACGTCGTCCCCACTACAGAGAGCAGCAAAAGCTTCATGTATCACATGCTGCTGTTACCAAGGTGAGGCAAAGCCTCATCCCATAGAGAGTCTGGTAGGATTTGATGGCAGGAAATAAACTCAGAACTAAAATCAATCAATTACAAACAAAGAGAATGATACAAAGAGCCAAGCAAAGCAAGAGCTGGCTTTTTTTTTTTTTTTGAGAAGATCCACAAGACAGACAAACCACAGAGCCTATATCTAAAGTACCAAATCAGAAATGAAAAGGGGGATATAACAAAGGACACTGAGTGAATTCAACAATCATTAGGGCTTACTTCAGAGGCCTTTACTACAGAAAAGTGAAAAATCTATTTGATACTGGTGATTTTTCTAACAGATAACAAATACCAAGTTAAATACAGATCTGGGAAGGTAATGAATAATTCCCATAAGAAAATAGATACAGTCATTAAAGGCTGCCACTCCAAAAATTAAAAATAATAATAATCAGGGCCACATGGCTTTAATGCATCCTTTCTACCAGACTTTTAATGAAGACCCAATAACAATAGTGCTTCAATTATTCCACTGAATTGAAAGAGAAGGAACATTGCCAAACTCCTTCCCTGAGTTTCTCCTTTTACCTAGAATTCCTGAGTCTGTTGCTTCTTCCATTGTCACCCCATCAATAGAACCATTTAAAATGGGATGTAATCGATGTCTGGAGCCTCATTCTTTCCCTTGACCTCCATGCGGTGTCCAGAAGGCATGCCTGTTCTCATGGACATGGACTCATCTCTTTTTGCTGCAGCAAGAAGAAAGCCAGCAGAGGAGGCAGGAGCTTACAAAGAATCAGTAGGATTTCTAGAAAAGAAGCCATCCAGATGTCCATTCTCAGAAAACCTCTGGCTTGCTCTCATGTGACTGGGTCCTCAGACACCAGCAGCCTTAGATGAGACCAAGGAAAGCTGTGCAGAGTCCTGGGTCCCCAGGTTCTTGACCTCCTGAGTGACAGCTATAGACACATCCTCCAGGGAATCCTTACAGCTGGTGACATCTGGACAAAGTGAACCAGATGCCAAAATGAGACATGGGAGAGAAATCCTAGACTGTTTGGAAGGAATCAGTCTCTGCTTTTGCTTTTGTCTCTGTGTGCCCTGCTGCTATGATGTTCATGGGGAGCTCTCATGCCAGTGGGTCTCCTCCTAATGTGTTTGTTGTTGCAGATGTCCTGGATGTTCTGGACCCCATCAGAACTCAGCCCGTGCTCAGTCACGGAGGTCAGCACCTTCCTGTCCAACAGGTCATGAGACCTGAGACAATTGAGGTAACGGCAGTTGGCCTGGGTGAAGTGCTCACAGACTTGGACTCTCTTGCATGGCTGTGGCTTCAAGCAGATCTGTTTGTGGCTGTCTCCTTTGTAGTAACTTTTGCAGGAGAAAAGAATCCCCCTGTACCAGGAAGAAGGCCGGCTCCTCTTGGTTAAGCCCAGAAAGCTCATGATTCTTCAGGACCTGGAAGCTCTGTTCCTAAAAACTTGGTGTGGATATTTGCAGAGGTTTCTCTGGGATTTTGCATAATGACTCTGTCCCAGAAGTTTGAGCTTGCAGAGGCTTGGGCAATCTGTAGCATGGTCCCTGGATGCACTTGAGATTGAAGCCACAGGCTTCAGTAGTAGCCGCCACCTACAGCATGATCCCTGCCTGATCTCCAGTCTCCAATAGGAATAAGCAGTCTTGCCCAGCAGCTCATAGAGCTCTGCCTCTGGAGCCTGATCCTACTCTGCAGTTCCTTTAAGGTCATGCATCCCCTGTGGGTCCACAGGATCTTGGTGATGAAACAGTCTGCCCCAGGATCCCCCATGGTGCACTATGGCTGCAGCTGCTCAGGCTTGTGAGCTGGACTCTGCTTTGTGGAGAAAGGAAACTGGAAAAGGGGATAACACATGAAATGGAAATGAAGAAAATAACCAGTAAAAATTAAAAGAATTAAAGTCATCATCTCAGGAGAATGAGTGGGAAGCCAGGTCCTTAAGCAGGCAGGTTCTCCACAACAATGCATGCTGGGTTCAAGACTGGACATGAGGTGCCCTGAGCTTGGGACTGCCAGGCTCCTACTGGGAAGAGAGCTTTCTTCTTCATTTCTGTAAGTCTCTCTAGTTTTCTTTTAAGGCTTTCATCTCATCATTGACTTTCCCAATGACCTTTTATGACAAGCCATTATGGTTAACAAGAATTAAGTAAAGGCTCATTGAGCTGGTGGTAGTTGGAGGTCTGGGGGAAGCCCTGGACAGAGAGATCTTGCCTACCAGGGGTGGGATGTGCATGGTGGGAGGGACTAGTGGAGTGTCATTGGCCTCAGTATGCACAGGCTTGGGGCTGGTGCCTGGCTGCCTGGTGCGCCTCTGTGGCTACTTGGCCTGGGTCCCACCGCAGATGCCCATGGTGGTTGCTGGCCAGTTGTGCTTGCTCTACCTGTCCTCGGGGCTTCTGGCGGGGCTGACCACAGCCTTGAACATGGACAACCGTGGACAAAGTGGGCCAGAAATCGGAGGATCATGGGAGCATCTTCAACTTCCCCCTCCCCAAGCACTGGCAGTTGCAGCTGGAGGACAAGCCACTGTGAGTTTCCCCACATCCAGGCAGGTGTTCTGCACCACCAGGAGAGCAAGGGCAAGCACTGCTGCCACCAGTCCCACATGCGCAAGGCCTATTTGCTGACTGGCAGGGCTTCACTTTGCTCTGCCTGGCTCTGCTTTGCCTTGCTCTGCCCTGTGGGCTCTCACTTCTTTGGCCAAAGACTGTTGAGATCCCGGCTTGCCTCACCTTTCTTTTTTTTTTTTTTTTTTTTTTTTTTTTTATTAACTTGAGTATTTCTTATATACATTTCGAGTGTTATTCCCTTTCCCGGTTTCCGGGCAAACATCCCCCTCCCCCCTCCTCTTCCTTATGGGTGTTCCCCTCCCAACCCTCCCCCCATTGCCGCCCTCCCCCCATAGACTAGTTCACTGGGGGTTCAGTCTTAGCAGGACCCAGGGCTTCCCCTTCCACTGGTGCTCTTACTAGGATATTCATTGCTACCTATGGGGTCAGAGTCCAGGGTCAGTCCATGTATAGTCTTTAGGTAGTGGCTTAGTCCCTGGAAGCTCTGGTTGCTTGGCATTGTTGTACTTTTGGGGTCTCGAGCCCCTTCAAGCTCTTCCAGTCCTTTCTCTGATTCCTTCAATAGGGGACCTATTCTCAGTTCAGTGGTTTGCTGCTGGCATTCGCCTCTATATTTGCTGTATTCTGGCTGTGTCTCTCAGGAGCGATCTACATCCGGCTCCTGTCGGTCTGCACTTCTTTGCTTCATCCATCTTGTCTAATTGGGTGGCTGTATATGTATGGGCCACATGTGGGGCAGGCTCTGAATGGGTGTTCCTTCAGACTCTGTTTTAATCTTTGCCTCTCCCTTCCCTGCCAAGGGTATTCTTTTTCCTCATTTAAAGAAGGAGTGAAGCATTCACATTTTGATCATCCGTCTTGAGTTTCGTTTGTTCTAGGGATCTAGGGTAATTCAAGCATTTGGGCTAATAGCCACTTATCAATGAGTGCATACCATGTATGTCTTTCTGTGATTGGGTTAGCTCACTCAGGATGATATTTTCCAGTTCCAACCATTTGCCTACGAATTTCATAAACTCGTTGTTTTTGATAGCTGAGTAATATTCCATTGTGTAGATGTACCACATTTTCTGTATCCATTCCTCTGTTGAAGGGCATCTGGGTTCTTTCCATTTTCTGGCTATTATAAATAAGGCTGCGATGAACATAGTGTAGCACGTGTCTCTTTTATATGTTGAGGCATCTTTTGGGTATATGCCCAAGAGAGGTATAGCTGGATCCTCAGGCAGTTCAATGTCCAATTTTCTGAGGAACCTCCAGACTGATTTCCAGAATGGTTTTACCAGTCTGCAATCCCACCAACAATGGAGGAGTGTTCCTCTTTCTCCACATCCTCGCCAGCATCTGCTGTCACCTGAGTTTTTGATCTTAGCCAATCGCACTGGTGTGAGGTGAAATCTCAGGGTTGTTTTGATTGGCATTTCCCTTATGACTAAAGATGTTGAACATTTCTTTAGGTATTTCTCAGCCATTCGGCATTCCTCAGCTGTGAATTCTTTGTTTAGCTCTGAACCCCATTTTTTAATAGGGTTATTTGTTTCCCTGCGGTCTAACTTCTTGAGTTCTTTGTATATTTTGGATATAAGGCCTCTATCTGTTGTAGGATTGGTAAAGATCTTTTCCCAATCTGTTGGTTGCCATTTTGTCCTAACCACAGTGTCCTTTGCCTTACAGAAGCTTTGCAGTTTTATGAGATCCCATTTGTCGATTCTTGATCTTAGAGCATGAGCCATTGGTGTTTTGTTCAGGAAATTTTTTCCAGTGCCCATGTGTTCCAGATGCTTCCCTAGTTTTTCTTCTATTAGTTTGAGTGTGTCTGGTTTGATGTGGAGGTCCTTGATCCACTTGGACTTAAGCTTTGTACAGGGTGATAAGCATGGATCGATCTGCATTCTTCTACATGTTGCCCTCCAGTTGAACCAGCACCATTTGCTGAAAATGCTATCTTTTTTCCATTGGATGGTTTTGGCTCCTTTGTCAAAAATCAAGTGACCATAGGTGTGTGGGTTCATTTCTTGGTCTTCAATTCTATTCCGTTGGTCTATCTGTCTGTCTCTGTACCAATACCATGCAGTTTTTATCACTATTGCTCTGTAATACTGCTTGAGTTCAGGGATAGTGATTCCCCCTGAAGTTCTTTTATTGTTGAGGATAGCTTTAGCTATCCTGGGTTTTTTGTTATTCCAGATGAATTTGCAAATTGTTCTGTCTAACTCTTTGAAGAATTGAATTGGTATTTTGATGGGGATTGCATTGAATCTGTAGATCGCTTTTGGTAAAATGGCCATTTTTACTATATTAATCCTGCCAATCCATGAGCATGGGAGATCTTTCCATCTTCTGAGGTCTTCTTCAATTTCTTTCCTCAGTGTCTTGAAGTTCTTATTGTACAGATCTTTTACTTGCTTGGTTAAAGTCACACCGAGGTACTTTATATTATTTGGGTCTATTATGAAGGGTGTCGTTTCCCTAATTTCTTTCTCGGCTTGTTTCTCTTTTGTATAGAGGAAGGCAACTGATTTATTTGAGTTAATTTTATACCCAGCCACTTTGCTGAAGTTGTTTATCAGCTTTAGTAGTTCTCTGGTGGAACTTTTGGGATCACGTAAATATACTATCATGTCATCTGCAAATAGTGATATTTTGACCTCTTCTTTTCCGATCTGTATCCCTTTGATCTCCTTTTGTTGTCTGATTGCTCTGGCTAGAACTTCAAGAACTATATTGAATAAGTAGGGAGAGAGTGGGCAGCCTTGTCTAGTACCTGATTTTAGTGGGATTGCTTCAAGTTTCTCTCCATTTAGTTTAATGTTAGCAACTGGTTTGCTGTATATGGCTTTTACTATGTTTCGGTATGGGCCTTGAATTCCTATTCTTTCCAGGACTTTTATCATGAAGGGGTGTTGAATTTTGTCAAATGCTTTCTCAGCATCTAATGAAATGATCATGTGGTTCTGTTCTTTCAGTTTGTTTATATGATGGATCACGTTGATGGTTTTCCGTATATTAAACCATCCCTGCATGCCTGGGATGAAGCCTACTTGATCATGGTGGATGATTGTTTTGATGTGCTCTTGAATTCGGTTTGCCAGAATTTTATTGAGTATTTTTGCGTCGATATTCATAAGGGAAATTGGTCTGAAGTTCTCTTTCTTTGTTGTGTCTTTGTGTGGTTTAGGTATAAGAGTAATTGTGGCTTCGTAGAAGGAATTCGGTAGGGCTCCATCTGTTTCAATTTTGTGGAATAGTTTGGATAATATTGGTATGAGGTCTTCTATGAAGGTTTGATAGAATTCTGCACTAAACCCGTCTGGACCTGGGCTCTTTTTGGTTGGGAGACCTTTAATGACTGCTTCTATTTCCTTAGGAGTTATGGGGTTCTTTAACTGGTTTATCTGTTCCTGATTTAACCTCGATACCTGGTATCTGTCTAGGAAATTGTCCATTTCCTGAAGATTTTCAAATTTTGTTGAATATAGGTTTTTATAGTAAGATCTGATGATTTTTTGAATTTCCTCCGAATCTGTAGTTATGTCTCCCTTTTCATTTCTGATTTTGTTAATTTGGACACACTCTTTGTGTCCTCTCATTAGTCTGGCTAAGGGTTTATCTATCTTGTTGATTTTCTCAAAGAACCAACTTTTGGTTCTGTTGATTCTTTCTATGGTCCTTTTTGTTTCTACTTGGTTGATTTCAGCTCTGAGTTTGATTATTTCATGCCTTCTACTCCTCCTGGGTGTATTTGCTTCTTTTTGTTCTAGAGCTTTTAGGTGTGCTGTCAAGCTGCTGACATATGCTCTTTCCTGTTTCTTTCTGCAGGCACTCAGCGCTATGAGTTTTCCTCTTAGCACAGCTTTCATTGTGTCCCATAAGTTTGAGTATGTTGTATCTTCATTTTCATTAAATTCTAAAAAGTTTTTAATTTCTTTCTTTATTTCTTCCTTGACCAGGTTATCATTGAGTAGAGCATTGTTCAATTTCCACGTATATGTGGGCATTCTTCCCTTATTGTTATTGAAGACCAGTTTTAGGCCGTGGTGGTCCGATAGCACGCATGGGATTATTTCTATCTTTCTGTACCTGTTGAGGCCCGTTTTTTGACCAATTATATGGTCAATTTTGGAGAAAGTACCATGAGGAGCTGAGAAGAAGGTATATCCTTTTGCTTTAGGATAGAATGTTCTATAAATATCCGTTAAGTCCATTTGGCTCATGACTTCTCTTAGTCTGTCGACATCACTGTTTAATTTCTGTTTCCATGATCTGTCCATTGATGAGAGTGGGGTGTTGAAATCTCCCACTATTATTGTGTGAGGTGCAATGTGTGTTTTGAGCTTTACCTTTCAATAGGCACCTCTGTGAAGTGAGGAGAACCAAAGGGACAGAAGGCTGACCTGGCCCTGGAGACTTGTGTCTCCCCCTCCACCAAAGTGCTTTCCTCAGTTCTCCACTCCGGTTTTAGTTTGCAGGGATCCCAGCAGGTGGCAGGCTTCGCTGAGCCTCCCCTGTGAGAAGGGGACAGTGGTGGGACTTATGGTTGTGGGAAGTCTTTCAGGGAGATGCAGGCTTTCTCAAACTCTCCGACCATCCATCCAGTGCCCTCCCTGGTTCCCATTCCCTGTGTTTGTTGCGAAGTCACTTTTCGCTGTCCTGTGTGACTTTCCCTGCAGACTGGGCTCTCCTGCAGGAGATACTCTCACATGCTTCTTTAAAAGCCCCTGTTCCTCAGATCTAGATCAGCTGTGAATACAGGCTTCTCCATGCCAGGGTGAGAGCTACCCCTCCCAGCTCAGAGCTGCAACACCATAGGATCCTCAGGCCCCAGTGCTGGGTGGGTCCCATGGAAGAGTTAGAGGAAAGCTTCCCTTCTGAGAAGTGACTTAACACAGAAGGTTCACAAGTGACAGTCAACCCCCAAGTATTTCTTCCAGGAGAAAGCACTCAGCTCTCCCCTTTAAACAGTTTAGGCTCCCACATGGCCCAGTTTTGTGATTGGGGAAGATTTTCTGGAGCTTAGTTGGCCAGTCAAAGTGGGGCTACATTCTTTTTTTTTTTTTTTTTCTTTATTAACTTGAGTATTTCTTATTTACATTTCGATTGTATTCTCTTTCCCGGTTTCCCTGGCCAACATCCTCCTAACCCCCCCTCTTCTATATGGCTGTCCCCCTCCCCATCCTCCCACCATTACCACCCTCCCCCCAACAATCACGTTCACTGGGGGTTCAGTCTTGGCAGGACCAAGGGCTTCCCCTTCCACTGGTGCTCTGACTAGGCTATTCATTGCTACGTATGCAGTTGGAGCCCAGGGTCAGTCTTTGGGTAGTGGCTTAGTCCCTGGAAGCTCTGGTTGGTTGGAATTGTTTTTCATATGCGGTCTTAACCCCCTTGAGCTCTTTCAGTCCTTTCTAAGATTCCTTCAACGGGGGTCCTATTCTCAGTTCAGTGGTTTGCTGCTGGCATTCGCCTCTGTATTTGCTGTATTCTGGCTGTGTCTCTCAGGAGCGATCTACATCCGGCTCCTGTCTGCCTGCACTTCTTTGCTTCATCCATCTTATCTAATTGGGTGGCTGTATATGTATGGGCCACATGTGGAGCAGGCTCTGAATGGGTGTTCCTTCTGCCTCTGTTTTAATCTTTGCCTCTCTATTCCCTGCCAAGGGTATTCTTGTTCCTCTTTTAAAGAAGGAGTGAAGCATTTGCTTTTTGGTCATCCTTCTTGATTTTCATGTGTTCTGTGCATCTAGGGTAATTCAAGCATTTGGGCTAATAGCCACTTATCAATGAATGCATACCATGTGTGTTTTTCTGTGATTGGGTTACCTCACTCTGGATGATATTTTCCAGTTCCATCCATTTGCCTATGAATTTCATAAAATCATTGTTTTTGATAGCCGAGTAATATTCCATTGTGTAGATGTACCACATTTTCTGTATCCATTCCTCTGTTGGGTTCTTTCCAGCTTCTGGCTATTATAAGTAAGGCTGCTATGAACATAGTGGAGCACGTGTCTTTTTTATATGTTGGGGCATCTTTTGGGTATATGCCCAAGAGAGGTATAGCTCAGTCCTCAGGTAGTTCAATATCCAATTTTCTGAGAAACCTCCAACTGATTTCCAGAATGGTTGTACCAGTCTGCCTCCCACCAACATTGGAGGAGTGTTCCTCTTTCTCCACATCCTGGCCAGCATTTGCTGTCACCTGAGTTCTTGATCTTAGCCATTCTCACTGGTGTGCGGTGAAATCTCAGGGTTGTTTTGATTTGCATTTCCCTTATGACTAAAGATGTTGAACATTTCTTTTGGTGTTTCTCAGCCATTCGGCATTCCTCAGCTGTGAATTCTTTGTTTACCTCTGAACTCCATTTTTTAATAGGGTTATTTGACTCCCTGCGGTCTAACTTCTTGAGTTCTTTGTATATTTTGGATATAAGCCCTCTATCTGTTGTAGAATTGGTAAAGATCTTTTCCCAATCTGTTGGTGGGGCTACATTCTTAATCCATACTCATTCACACAACAGAACATCTTCCTCCCCACCCACGAGGCCTTGACTTGAACCCAGGTCCTTCCAGGATCAACAGACCTGAGAGAACAGATTGCAGCACAAGAGAGAAAAGAAGCCAGAATAGTTTAAACTGGAGAAAACCCCCATATAGGCCGTTTACCAACTTTAGGGGTTTGCATATTGTGGACTTCAGAATCTTACGGTCAGATTTTTCTGATTACACCTTATAGGTGAAGCTGAAGTCTACTGAGGGTGGGATCATCCCAGGCAGGGAGGGGATCTGACTCTGCAGGCCTGGCCACCCTCTGCATTCTCCCAAAAATAATTTTTAGTCAGCTGTAAATCTGAAGTGAAATTTGTTTTTTGTCAACTCAAACGGTTGACATTTCAAGTCTCACACACCATGTGAGAGACACACATTTATCCACAGGGGATTTGAACTTACTTCTATAGAAATGACTGTGGGCCAACAGAGGGAAAGCATTCTTGCCTTTAGCATTCTGTCTGTATCAGAGACTACATGGACTGGCTTCCTGGACAGACATGTCCAAGCAGACAGACATTGTAATGAGGGAAAACTTAGGCAAGAAATGACCTGGGGACAGTGATTTCAGATTGTGCCTTTAGCCAGGAATCTCTGTTGTCATTAAGGCAAGCAGTCTTGGGCTTGCCAAAACTTGTCAGTATTTCAGGGCTCTTACAACTGCTCCAGGCACTTCTGAGGTGAAAGCCTTTCATTAAAAAAAAAAAGTTTATAGAGCAATATTTCTCAACCTGTGGGTGGCAACTGCTTCACAGAGATTGCATATCAGATACCTTGTACATTATGACTCATAAGAGTAGCAATATTATTTATGAAGTAGCAATGAAATAATTTTATGGAGGGGATCATCACAGTATGAAGAGCTGTATTAAAGGGTTGCAGCAGTAGGACTGTTGAGAACCACTGCCATAGAAGCTGACAGATGGGAGCAGACTCCTCAGCTGAGTAGAGACCCACGACAAGGGATACTGTGTCCCACCCTAGAACCCAGAGGCAGAATCTATCCCAGGAGTCTGTGGGTCACCTTGTCTTAAATTCTCCCAGGGTCAAGAATAGCATTGATCATCTCAGCAGAGTCAGCTTGCACAGCCACATCAGGCCCATGGCTTCCCTTTACAGAGAAGGATGTGGGTCTGAGTGACAGCCAGTGAGACTGAGGGGACCCTGACACTCATTTGCTTTGAGCTGTAGTTTCTTCACCTGTAAAATGGGGGTGTTTCTGCTGAATTGGGTTGTTGTGGAGATTAACAGAACATACAACCTGCTCAGTGTCTGCCTGGCATGGACCCTGCTGGTTAAATGGAAGCTGTCGATGATGACGAGATTAAAAGTAGAATTTCTAGCCAGATAGTGTTAGTTGTGGGGCGCCATACAAGTGTTCTAAGCATTTTCTGATTCTAAGACCGCCTCACCTTACAACCTAAGGCTCTTGATTTAAATTTTAAAAAAAGAATAAATATAAAATACCAATATGAAAAAATCATAATCAGAAATGAGCTAATTCCTGCGAAGTCATTTAGCTTTACATTTTCTGCTTCTATTTCCAAGGCATCTAGAGTAGCACTATCCGAGATCCTAAAGCCTTCTATTATGGTGCTACCCATTCATTCCTCTCTCCTTGAGGACTTCTCAGGTGACTTACCAGAATCAGATGGCTTTTAAGATTGTTCCCATCAGGTGCGATCTCTTTGTCCATGGGCCTTGCCCAAAGCTGCAGGGCCAACCTGTTGTTTTACAATCCAAAATTCCAGACATTAATTTTACCAATGAAGTTTCAGGAGTCAGATGCTGAAGTCAAGTAAAGCTCCCAACTGTCTTTCCTGATTCACTGACCTCCCAGAAGAAGAGCAGTCCTGTTCCCTCTGAACACTTTCTTAAAAATCCTTTAACTCAAAAACTTTCCATTGGTTTAGTTATCTAGATTTCCTTTCACGTTGTGTCTTGATCTGCTGGACCTAAGTGCACTTTTTACCTTTGCCATAAATGTGTGTGGTAGGTGAGCCATACCGTAATTAAGTCCATGTTTACATGAATAAACAACTCTTGCTTTAAATGTCTGTGCCATGGCCCTGCTATACCACACACTACTTTTTCAGTAAATAATACATTCTTGGAGATCACAGTGTGATCAAATATTTTGTAACATGACTTAGTAACGTTCCCTCGATTTTATAAATCAATTTCTTTGACGAGGATTCTGGGTGTTGTCTGTCAGGTCTGAGTGCATCATCTTGGGAATCCCAAGGAACATCAAACTTGGGCTTTTGAAACTGTTGCATATGGCCAACCCGGAGCAAAAACCACCCAGGAATCTACTGATACTTGACACACATTAATTCACCTGCCTTTTTCATATAGTTTATGGCAAGAGGTCACCATTCTTGACCTTGTTTCATTATAAAACGTGGTGCTAAGTGTAACAGTTGGGGTCAAGGAGATCACCCCACAAATCACAAAATACCCATCTCAGATAACCATGTATGGTTTATTGAATACAAAACATCCATGAATTTCAGGACAGAATTAAAAGTCCAAACCTAAGGATAATAGAATAGAAGAGAATTTAGATTTCCAGTTCACAGGTCCAGTAAGCATATTCAGTAAATCATAGCAGAAAACATCCATAAGGTAAAGGAAGAAAAGGCCATGAAGGTACAACAAGCCTACAGAACGCCAATTTAATCATACCAGAAACAATTCCTCCATTAACATAATAATTAAAACACTGAATGCACAGATCAAAGAAAGATCATTAAAAGGGGTAAGGTACAAATAACCAGTAACAAATAAGTTCAGACTCATCTAAATTACACAAGACTTCTCAACAGAGACTCCAAAAGCCAGAAAATCTTGGGCAGATGTAATGCGGACCAAGGATCCTATACCCAGCATAATTCTCAATCACCATAAATGGAGAAACCAAAATATTTCATGACAAAACCAAATTTAAACAATATTTTTCTCTAAGAAAGCACAACAGAGGATTGTAGTAGGGAAACTCCAAGACAATGAGCTAAACTATACCCAAGAAAAACCAAGAAATAAATCATCTCTCAATAATTTCAAAAAATGAAGCACACAATCACCATTTCACCCATAACCAGAAAAAGAAGAGAAAGCAGCAACTATTGGTCTTTAATATCTAACCAGACCCTCTGTCACCAATCCCCCAGCTCCTAGGGAATAAACTGCCAGCCAAAGTATATACAGGGTCTATGGTTCTAGGTAACTGTGTAGAAGGGGACTGATTTAAGTGGCACCCATGTGGCGGGAGGCCATTGTCTACGCTGAGGCCTGTTGCCCAACAAAAGTAGATGCTGGAGTTGTGAGGTGGGAATGGATATGTGTAGGTGGGGGAACACTGTCATATAGGCAAAGCTGAGCAGAAATGGGATGTAAGATATGATGATGGGAGTGTGGAAAGCAGGACAACAGTTGAAATGTAAATAAATAAAATAACCAATTAATAAAAAAATAGCCAAAAATAAAATAAAAAGTGAAAAGGTAAAAGAAAACTTACACCAAAACAAAACAAAAGAAATCCTTGTAGTGGATTGGCCTAATTCTGCTTGTATTTTAATGCTAATATGTAGAACTCAAGACTGGTTAACCTCCAAAAACTGACCCTGCTCCCAGTTAACTGTGATTATAAAGAAGCCAACAGCCAACAGCTGCACAGCAGAGAGATGGGGGAGGTGAGCTTTGAGGGCTTTGCTAGAGAGGATCATGAGGAGGGAAGAAGGAGGAAGAAGCTGCCAGAGAATAAAGGAAGAACATGTGTGATGGAGAGGAGAGAGGAAGAGGACAGCAGCCATGGTTAAGGGAGAGGAGAGCCTGGTCCTGAGGGCTGTCCAAGTGCAACAAAGAGCAGCCAAGATGCTACACAGTCAGTAAGAGTTGAGCGTTATTGTTTGGAAAGTAGATCTGATACCATGGAGGGCAGGCAGCTGCACAGCTACTGTGCTGATTAAGGCATATGATGAATAAATTTACAAAATATGTATAACCAGTAAGGAGCTCTATAGAGGATCCTAAAAGGAATACTTTAGTTTGAAGAGAAGGATAAAATACCAGAGCAAACAGGAAATAATTTAACAAAACTAGAACAGTCAATCAAAAGAAGACAATAAAACCCACAAAAATTAACAAAATTAAATACATAGGTTTAAATAATATTTGCACGTCACTAAACTCAATTCCCCAGTGAACAGACATTATTTAGCCAGAAACAGGATCACCATCATGAGATGTAGAGGATATACTAGGGAAACAGACCTAAGACACAGGTCCCTATCGCAATTCTATGCAGTTTCTCTATCCAGCTGACAGAATAGATTTCAAACCAATCCTGTCCAGAAGATGTAAGGACATTCATTTCATATTTTGCAATTACCAAAAGATACTACAATCTAAATATATACATATTAAACACAGCAGTCACAAATTTAAATATATAATTATCACATAGATCTGAAATTACCCATTAGCTATAATAGTGGTTGTGATTGTTTTTAATAGTCTATTCTGACCACTTGGCAGATCACACGCAAATAAACAAAAGAGAAGGAGCAGAATTCAGTGACATCATCAGTCAAATGGACCTAACAAACTACACTGAACTATACATATATTTTCTATCAGCCTGTGGATCTGTCTCCAAAATTGACCACGGATTAGGACACAGAACAGCCCTCAGGAAAGATAAGAAAGGTGAAGTAGTGTCATGCATTCTATCTAAGCACAAAGGAATCAAACTGGTATCACACAATAGAAAGTGCAGTCAGGACACACTCTCGTGGAAGGTCAGCAACACAAACAACACACTACTGAAAGGGCCAAGGGAGAAACACATAAGGAAAAATTAAAATTCCTAGAAATGAGTGACAATGAAAACACAACCACCACAGATCTATGCGATACAACATAGTTTTAGGAATTATGTTGCAGTCAGCAAAGCCAGAGCAGTGGACCCATCTAATCCCTTTGTCATGCATCAGAAGTAGAGAATCTGGAGTGTGCCCTGTTGGGTTAATGCCTTGAACTGGCTCACCACATTCCCAATTTCCCTTTGCAATGATAACATATTTTTGTCATTACACATTGGATATATGCAATTTGCCTTTTGATTTCATAGGGGAATAATTAAGGGACTTCCTGGAGGGTCGAAAAGCACTGTGGATAAACTGTGTAGAGACCGAAAGACTACAGGGGTTTTGGAAGCTGAGCTAATGTATTTTTATTATGATATGTTTAAGAATCTATGGGGAATTGGGAGTGGAATATGGTGATTTGAATGATAATGGCCCCCATAAACTCACATATATGAATGTTTGTTGCTGGTTAGTGGAAATATTCGGGAAGAATTATAAGATACGGATTTGTTGGAGGAGTGTATGGGATTGGGCTTTGAGGTTTCCAAATTCAACACCATCTATAGTTAACACTTTCTCTGTCTCCGACTTGCACATAAGATGTAAGCTCTCAGCCAGTTCTCTAGAAACATGGTGTCCTACCTGCTGCCGTGTACCCCAGCATAATATTCATAGACTCATGATCCTTGAAACTGTAAGCTGAAATAAACTCTTTCTTCTACAAGTTCCCTTGCTCATGGTGTCTCTTCACAGCATAGAAAAGAAACTAAGATTGGAAGGAACAGTTAAGTGAAAAATTTCTCAATAATATCCTGGAAAATAAAATTCAGACATTTACCAAAAGTGTCAGGTACCGTGATCAAGCTGGCTTGACTGCAGAGGTGCAAGAATGTTTCAACAAATACAAATGAATAAACAATTCACCACAGAAAACCAAGAACAGGAAACACATGATCACTGCAGTAGAGGCAGACAATCTCTTTGGCAAAATCCCACAGTGATTAATGCAAAAGTCCTGGAGAATCTGGGATATGGAGAAGACATACCTTAACATTATAAAGGCAATATGCAAGGCCAACAGCATACTAACTGGAGGAAATCATAATGGATTTCCACTAAAATCAGGAATAAGTCACAGATGTTCATTCTTTTCATCTAATTCAACTAGTATGTGAAGTCTTATCCAAACAATATGACAAGAGAGAGATGGAAAGGCATGTTAATATGAAAGAAAGCAGTCAGAGCATTCTCATTTGCAGGCGATATGATCCATATATAAAGACCACTACGAAACCACTAGCAAACTCCTATGGCTCATGGACACATTCACTAAAATCACAGTAAAATCAATAGAACTCCTGTATACCAAAAATAAATATGACGAAAGAAGCCAAGAAAACAAACCCATTCAGAATAAAAATCTTGTAATATCTAAGGAAGTAAAGACTTGTTAAAATGAAATCATTAGGAATAATAAAAAAAAACTGAAGAAACCAGAAAATGAAGAGGCCTCTCATTTTCATGTATCAGTATGATTTATATTATTATATCGAATCCTACCAGAGTCATCTACAGGTTTAAATCCATCCCATTATAATCCCAATACAGATCTTCATGGGAATGAAAAAAAAATCTCAGAACTCACATGAAAGCACAACTGAGCAGGGCAGTCAGACACTGCTAACTAATAAGACAGTAAAGCACTGCGGGAGGCATCACCTTTAATGATTTCACCTTCATTTTGGGGAATAGTAAAAAAGAAAAACCAGCATGTTAATATCATGAGAGCAGACACAGTGCCTAATGGAATAAAATTGAAGAGCCTGATATTGGCCTATGTTCTTATCAGCATTTGGGTTTTGACAAAAAGGAAAACAAACAAACAAAACAAAAAACTCCCAACCCCCCCTCCCACCACCACACACAAGTGCAGTTTTCAACCTGTGGGTTGCAAGCCCTTCAGGGAACAACCACATATGAGACATACTTTATACATGATATTTACATTACAATTCAAAACAGTAGCCACCTTACATTTATGACTTAGCAATGAAATAATTTGGTAGTTGGGGTTGGGGTAACCAACCCCAAGTTACCACAATGTGAAGAACTGTATTCCTTGAGTTGTTCTTGGTCATAGTATTTTTCTGCAGTAACAGAAATGTGACTGATATATAAACTGGCACCGAAGTGAGTGGAGATGTTTGTGAGGAATCTCTTGATTTTTTGGAGGAGGGTGGGAGACTTTGGATTGGGAAAACTGTTGAATTATTTAAGGAGATCTTAACAGTTCTTTTAGTTTGCCACATGGGAGACATAAGTATTGTGAGTCTGTGCAAAATAGAGCCTCTCTGATGAAACTTCAAAGGATGGCAGGAACTCTATTGGTGAGTGGCTTAGAAGCAATTGATATAATTTGGCAAACAATCTGTCTCTTTTCTGCCTGTTTACTAAGAAGTGACCTGAAGATAAATAAAAAGCTAATTGACTAATTGTTTTGAGCAAACTTCAAGGGGTAGATATCCAGTGACCTTCCTCATATGGTAGGAATGTGTGTTTGTATTTTCAATTGTTAATGTAGCCAGGACTTCAGTTAATCCCTCCACATTCAGGGTCTGGACACATATGAAACTGCAAGATCTCCCAGGATTTGGAAAATATCCCAATTGTTGTAAGGTCCCCAAAACATGTTGTCACCCCACACACATTGGGAAGCAACTTAAAAAAACATGACCCCCTCGTTCTCAGGAGGAAGGGTGGGTGGGTGGTTATTTGACTGCCGTGGGCTGTAGATGATTATTGTCAGTTAGGGGGTTGGTTGCAAGTTCTTACTGGCCATGGTCAGGGAGGAAACAGTAAAGCAGATTCGAACCAGGGATGTCTTTCTTCCTTTCTCTTTCTCTCCTCAATTCTCTGTCTAATGTTGTGGGAAATCAGGAGAAGGGACTAAAATGACAAAATCATAGATCACTGTATCTCTATTTATACTAGAAAGCAATAACAAGTCTCAAATATTTTAGGATGGCATGGATTTTTGAATGATGATAGAATTTAAAATTGTACTTGCATAAATGATTCAATTCATTTTTAAGATATAAGTATATGCAACTTATTCACAATGTAGTGTAAAATTCTAATTTTATAAAATTACTACTGCACACTGCCGTGGATAATTAAGGAATTCAAGCTAGTACTTTCCAACTATAAATAATCAGTCTTCCAGTCATGTTAGGTACTGCTTTAGTTAGGTACAGAAATAAGCTTTATTTAACTTCCTGTGTATGTTTTTAAAGTTAAGTAGGAAGTAAATCCCTTGGGAAAAAAGCCACATTTGTCCACTGAGATAGACATTTCATACAAAGGTGGTTCTCAAATCCTTTAGAGATCTGAAGAATCTGCCATTTCAGATGTCCTAATAGTTAAAGGCTTTTCACAGTGGGAGAGACCTCAACTCCTGGTAGTGTCCCCAATCTATTCTGAAAAAGATGATGGGATCTAAAGAACCATTGGGTGAAATACTACCTACTTACCTCTACTGCTGCCAGAAAGCTGTCCAGACTGTGCAGAAGTTGATCATGGGGAAGTCTGTGTCCCAGTTTTTGGAAAAAAAAATAGGATAGTCCTTCAAGTGACCTGCTTCAAAGGATTGTTGTCAGAGCTCCTGGCCCAGTGAGTTGAAGGTGGATGCCACAGTGACACAGGAATATTTGCTGTCTGACTCCCAGGGTAGCCAACAATTTCTGTCATTTCTTAGGTTTGGAAGCTGTTTGCTCTGAATTTCCTTTTATTCAGGCAACATTTCTCCTCCTCAGATCTGGGATGGGGTTGAAGATTAGATAGTTTAGTCTTAACCTTTTCTTGTTATGAGAATCAGAAAAACAAACTTGTTCACCATCGTGCAGAAATGTGACAGCCAGGAACCTGGACAGGAACAGGGTGGACATGGGAGGCTCAGAAAGCAGGGCTCTATGGACAGTCCACAGCAGTATCAAAACTCCTGTGATAACCGCTCTGGCACCATAAGTCCTGAGAGAGGATGGGGATGCCAGGAGAGTGTTAGTGGTCTGCCCACTGCCTGGGACTTTTAAAAGCTTGTACCACCCCCGAGCACATAGAAGAGCTTGAGCAGAAAGAGGCCGATGCCCAGAAGCCTGTGCTGTGGTAGGAGGCAGTTAAGGCGGTTGGAGGTGGGGGTAGAGGTGGAGAAGGGATGGGAGAAGACCGAGGAGTTTCCCCAAAAGACAAGAACAGACACCATCCTTACTACTCCAGAACCCACGCCAATCCCACCCCACCCCTAAAATGCCCAGTCCACTGCCAAACGTCCCCATGCCAAGCATTCACAGCTTCATCCCCACTGTGCTTATTTCTTATTTTTTTTAACTTCTTATTTATTCTCTGTGAACCTCACATCCTGCAGCTCAACTCCATTCATCTGCCCTCCCCTCAGGTCTGCACTCCACCCTTGCATCCTGCTCTAAATCAGAGCAAAAATAATCTTCGTGTGGAAGTTGAATAAAGAAAAAGAAAAAAAAATTGTACGCAAAAAATGTGTCAAATTTTAAGGATGAAAGACATAAACGCTTAAATTGTTTGGAATTAATGAAAGTACATTTGGTCTCAGAAGACTTATTATGGTTAATAAATGCAAGTTATGATAGATAAGGGATACAAAGCTTAAAAAGTGATAGAAAATGATTTAGGTACAAAATTTTAGACTAATATAATTTAGATAATGAAGTACCTTCTCCAATTTTGCAAAATACGAATGGACAGAATATTGTGACAGTAATTCTTACCTGATGCATCTCATAAGTTTTCTTATTTTATCTAGCTTATTAATGTTAAATTAAAGGTATTTCTTGGAGTAAAAGGGGAAATGCTGAGGTGACCTCCCTTTGTACTAAGGTGTGTCAACTTTCAATTGTTAGTTCTGTACTGGCAGTGAGCTAAGTGCTGGCAGGATTTCTCTTGTCATTTCTATGTCCCATCATCAGGTTTGCTATTTTGTGGATGTTTGTCCTTCTCACCAGCTCAACACAAGCTAAGAGATGTATCAGGTATTGTCTCACTGCCGATTGGATGTAATAAAGATCTGATGGCCAAGAGCTGCGTCAGGAAGTATGTGGGCAGAACTTCCGGGCATAGAGAGGGACATAGGCAGAGGCAAGCTGAAGCAGGAGATTCAGAGTAGACATGGGCAGAAAGAGATATGGAACAGACCACGGCAGAGGGGTAAAGAGCTAAGCAGCAGGTGGGTCTCAATGGTAGAAGAATAGGGTTAAATTTTAGAGAAGATGAGGGACTGCCCAGTGAAAGGCCTAAGATTCAAACTTTGTTCGAATTCTCCATGTCCCATTTACATCTCAGGCAACTCTGTGAAAATAGTACACAATACAGTATTAACATGGCTTTGAGCCTGTGGTTTGGTTACTTTTGGTCACTGTTCCTCAAGACTGCAGGAGAAGGAACAACACACAGGGCAAACACATGAAAACCATGTGCAGCTTAGAGTGGAAAAAGATCACTAAGAAGTTTAGTGTCACAGCAAAGTCATGTGCTGAAGAGGAGGGTGACATAGTTAAGGAGATGAATGTTATTAACGATAAGCCTCCTGCCTCTGTACTGTAGAGATGTGGAAGGTGTCCTCAAGGCAAGACTCTTACCAATTAAAGTTCCAACTTGGAAAAGGGAGCTCAATAGATTTCGTGCTCCTACAAAGCAAGTGCATAGGGAAGCTGCTGCAGTTGTCATCCAAGCAGGCAGCTGACAGGTCAGTGCACCTCATGTGGCACGGAATTTGGAGGAAAAAAGATTTTAAGATTCAGGATGACATGAACAGGACCAGGCGACTCTCGCATTTATGTTTTTATTATTTGAGGCTTGAATTAGAATGATACTCATAGTCTCATGTTTTTTAGTTTTCTTTCATTATTTTATCTACATTTCCAATTTATCTCCCACTCCATGTTCCTCTACATGAGTCTCTCTTCTGTCCCCCACACCCTCTCCCTATGAGATTGCTCCTCCACCCACCAATTCACTCCCGCCTCAGAGGCCTAAGTTCCAATATCATGGTCCATGACGCTTCCTCAGAAACAAGGTTCTCCCGTCCCAGTGATCCCAGATAAGCTAGTCCTCTGCTACATATCTACCTGGAGCCATGGGCACACACTGATTCTTTTATTAGTTACCTTAGTTAAGGTGTCTCTTCACAGCAATAGAGCAGTGACTGATAGGCTTAAATTCACTTTGCATCCCAATTGCTGTCCTTTCTCTTGTTACTTCTCTCCCACAGTTCCTCCCCAATGTCCTCACACCATCTCCTCTGAGAGAGTAGAGGAATATCCCTCAGAGTGTGCCTCCACCAAGACACATCAAGTTTTTGTAGGGCTGGTGCACCTTCTCCCACTGAGGCCAGGGAAGACACCTGAGTTAGGGTATCAGATTTCACAGACAGGCAAACCTTTGGGGATAGCCTCGGCTCCAGTTACTTACAACAGTGTATGTAATACTGTATTAAACTTAGTAAGGTTTATTTACCTTCACCTAGCAACTCATCCTGAGAAACAGTGCTCTGGCCTGATGCTTTTGTGTTCAGCCGTATCTTCCTCTTTATCTGTGCTTACCACTGTAACACAGGAGAAGCTTCTAATATTAATGTTGCCAGATCTTTCCGGTCTTGGGGGATAATTCTATTCTGAGTTGTATATGGATGTAATATCTTCTTTACGTATGATGAATATATACTTCAGGAAAGGACTGCTTCCTTGTTTCTATTAAGATCTAATATGACGAAAGGATTCTGATTAATATTCCAGAATCGTAGGCCACCAGGTTGGTATGTCATCACTCACTGAAGTGAGGTGAATTTTATAACACCTTTTGGCCACCCACTTTCAATGTCATTATGTGGTATTGCCTTAGGCTCTTTTCTACATTCCCCTGCCTTTGGCTGAGTATATGTTTGAGGTCTCTCTGTGACTGTGCAAAGAAGTAAGAGCTAGGGCTGGCCAACAAAATAAGAAAGTACTTGTTCATCCGAAAACAAAAACAAAAAACAAACAAACAACCAAAAAAAGTTCTAGGGTAAAATATCGGTGCTAGTGCTGAACTGAACTGCCAGAGGTAATTTTTTTTACACTATCTTGGGGCTGATAATATGAATCAAATATCCTGCAACATAAGTTTGCAATGTTGCCTGCATTTTATAAATCAAGTCTGACCACCGTTTTGGTTCTTTCCAATCATGTCTGAGTGCATCATCACGGGAACCCCAAAGAAAATCAGAAATGGGTCCTTGAAGCTGATGCACAGGGCCAGTATAGACCTAAATACCACAGAGGAAACCTTGATTCTTATCACAAGGGATCATTCACCATCCCTCTTGTCCCATAACTTATGACAAGACGTCACCTTTCCTAAACTTAGCCTTTTTCCCGAGTGCTGCAGAAGGTAAGACCTGATGTCAAGGGGTCTGGACTCAGACCACAGGAACACTGAATTCATTTAAATAGGTGTAGATTATTGAATGCACACGCCAATACAGTTCACCCAGAGCAACAGCTCACAACTGTGTACTGGATATTTCTAGGCCCAGCTCATTGCAAAATCCACATGGGCTAAAGCACAAGTGCTGGAAATGCTGCTGTCTATGGGCCCTGACTTGGGTCATTTTACACATAATTGTTCCTATTTTCCTTGAATCTAATGGGTACTATGTGAAGCTCATAGTTGGGGAACTTGTTAAGATTAACAAACCTCGTAACATACAGAATATAACAGGGTATGTGACCAGCACCACACAGTTCAATGTCAGGTTTTTTTGTTTTTTGTTAGTTTGTTTGTTGGCATCCATGATGTGGAGCCGTATTACAGAACAATAGGAAAGAGCTGGCTGCTGTGTAACAAATTTGCTGCTATTAAGGTAGGTATGGGGGCAAGACCTCAGCAACAGCCCTTAAGATGGGAAGGAGATGATGTGTTTGATACCTGAAAGGAGCTGCCTCAGCTGTGTTTCTCTGCCTGCTCAGTGCACATTCACCAACACTCTGTCCCTAAAGAGGACCTCAAGGTCTGCCCCCTGCTGCCTGTGAGCCAGGACTAGGCACAGAAAGGCAAGGCCACAGCACTGGTTTCCAATTCCTCAGTAATGCTGGATTTCCAATAATGTACTTGTATACACAAATACAGAGTGGTAAGTTACAATATATACTAATCATTTCTTACATAGGGCAACAGTTGATTGACTACAACTAATTCTATTTTAAAAAAAGAAAAGAAACCTGGCTCTTGTGGAAATACACAAAGAAATATCTACGATGGTGGGCAATGAATTCTGCCATAGACTGAACTCAGAAAGGTGGGGTTGTGAGAAAGATGCATGGTTAAATAGCCCACCAGGTTCACATTGTGTCAACTTGATTTAATCTAATGACAAAGAAGTGGAGTATCTCTGATGGCTTCCTTCTAATCCCTTGAAAGGATCCCTAGGGATTGGCCTCAGTACATCACACTTCTTGATGGGGCAACAACACTCAAGGAAGCTTGAGATTGTCATAGGCACAGTATTATGCTACATATACAGAGTAGATAATACTACGATGTTCAGATGATGATATCCATTTGTATGCACTCTTAAGGTGAACCTAAGGAAAGAGATATCAAGGTCCTTAGAATGGAAAGATCAGTCCCAGTTTTTTTTTTTTTTTCTACCATTCCAAACTGAACGACTGGTAGGGAGAGAATGGTAGATAATCGAGAATTGGTGGATGATGCTTTGAATGCAGGGTGGGTTTCTGTGCTGGTTTTAGACAGGGTCTCAAGTATCCCATGTTGCCCTCTCCCTGGCTGGCCAGGTTCACTTTGAGCTCAGATAAACCTCCTTCCACTTTCCAATAGATAGGCTTACAAGAGTGGCTTCCAAGGACTGTGAGGACAGCATTAGCCTTTGACAGTTGAGGTGTGTAACCCACAACTATAGTTTTAACCACGTTTTCCCATGTCTACCAGCTATTTCAGAGTGTTGCTGTTCTATGCCTGACAAGCAGGGACACAGAAAAATAACCTGATAGAGAGCAAGGACATGGTGATCACATCCTTACCTCTTCTGTACGTTCTGGATGAGGTTTGTTAAAATTCCAATATTGCAAAAAGCTTTATATAGGGCCCATCACATCAAGAGTCACTGTGTACTGTTCTATCTAAAATGTCTAATCAGAACTGACTACCATATAACACTTCCTGCAGTCCTCATATGAGAAACTTGGTGACAACCAGTGCCCTAGTTTCTCTCATACTGAGTCTGGCGGTTACAAGCTAAGTCATGTTTTCCCTTCTTCGCAAGCGTTTTGGGAGGGGGAACGTCGATTGTGGACAGACTAGAGTGAAGGAATCTGGCCTTTCGTCTCAAAGTAATGATGGACAAAGACAGCACTTCTGGGGAATGTTTAGTAAGTTCTGGGCAGTATATTTTGAGCTCCCTGTCAGGGGGGCTGCAGGCTTAAGCTGACCTTTCTAGCAATGGGCCACAACAACTGGAGCATCGGAAAAGGAATTGAATTTTCATGAATATCACAATTCCTGAAAGTCAGGATTTCGGAAGTTTAGTTTCCCCAACCCCACAGGGAGTATATGGTAAGGCCAATGCTATTATCCTGTGAATTTCTGGCCTTTACTTTTACAGTGAATTTGTTAGGTTACATTGATATAATAACACCATCAGGAGTCATGGAGGGTCCACCTTTTCTGAGTTTAGACAGGGCAGCAATGTATTTCACTCTCATTGCTTCTTTAAATACAGTGGGTATCTGACAGTAGTAACAGGGA
This sequence comes from Rattus norvegicus, assembly GCF_021556685.1. Classification (NCBI taxonomy): domain Eukaryota; kingdom Metazoa; phylum Chordata; class Mammalia; order Rodentia; family Muridae; genus Rattus; species Rattus norvegicus. The sequence goes on from NW_028238785.1 coordinate 957,467, forward strand.
GAGATTGTGCTCCAGGCAATAACCTTATGTTCTTAGACCTTCTCTGATTTCTTCTAACTGGCAGGGTCATCATTAGCTTTATATATTAGAGGTTGTGTGTTACACACATTTTTCTAAAATACCAAAACTGTTTGGAACATGTGGACCAAGATTCATCCTGTAACCTATTGGAATTTCTGGGGCATTTGTTATTTCATATAGGGGAATTGATAAGTCTGTTGAACATGTCCTCCCTGGAAATGTGTTTTAAATCCAAAGTTGTTGGCCTAGAGTATCAGGGTAGGACATCTGAGTGTCTCCAATCACTCAAGTTTTGTGGATGGTGAATTTATCATCTGAGTTCTGAAACCACAGGGGTGATGGTCCTGAAACCAAGCTGTACCCTGTTCAGTTGATGATAATCCTGGAGAAGCCATCTCCGTAGTACATGTAAGCACCTGATGTCCGGCATAGGGCACACCTGGCTGCTTACATCTCTTGGTCTCTATAGAGTAGTGGGAGAACTGAGATCCACTGAGGACGCCTCTTAAGGATAGACCAATCGCCTAGCAGTGACACTGGGTTCCAGGCTTGTTCTCCTGTTTAGGCCTAACTGTGGTCTATGTACACTCTATGCATTCTCCCCATGCAGGTTCACTTGTGTTCTTCTACCTACAGATGCTGGGAGAGAAACATCTTCCCCTGAAACTGCCCCAAGTGAGAATCAGGCCAAGAAGGAAAAAGAGAGGCTGATTAAAGAGCTGCAGCTCATTACCGAGGAGAGAAATGACCTGAGAGATCGCCTGAGGTTTCTGACAGAGAGATCCATGAAGAACAGGTATGAATTGCTCCAAATGCTCTTGTTTCATTCCTGGGTCTGCAAGGTCACCTTCTTCTTATCCTATTAAGGTTTTGGGTTCTAGAAAGCTGTGCCTCCCTAACCACCCTGTGCTAAACCTCACCTCCCATATAGAGGAGATTCAGAACCTTGACCCTTCCTGAGGAGCAAGATGGAAAATGGACTCATCTGCTTCAATTTATTGAAAAGCAGATCTTGTGGTCTGAATGAAGAATTCGGGGATAAAGTCAGGGAGAGTGAGTGTCTAGTGTGCATTTGCAAAGCCCTTGACAGATGGTGGCTTTGCAAGATTGTAATTGCAGTGAGTTTACGGTGAGTCTCTGTACTTGCTAGGCAGGGGACTCAGTGCTGGAAGATCCAGGCAGCAGCCCGAGGGGCCTGTTCCCAAACTGTTCATCTCAATGCTTGACTAGAAGGTCTCAGGCTCAGGCCTGTTTGTTATTGTCTGTGTGTCTTGCACTCTGAGACAGCAATGGTGCATGCATTTCTCCTGGTTCTCACAGTGCTCTCTGTTTCCATATTTGTTTTTCTCTTTCTCTGATTCTGTTAACTTTTCTCTTTTTTTTGTGGGTGTGTCTCAGTCTGTGAGTCTGTGTGTGCATACATCCAAATGCATATGCACAACCGTTATATGTTTATATTTCCCTCCACACCTGGAATATAGGAGTCTATGTCTTGGCCTGAGTATTTACCTGTAACACTTTCATGGTGATGCGAATGCTTTGTTCTGGGAGCCCCACTGTCAACAGCACAGTTCTTTGCTTATGTGGCCACGTTTGCCTGTATATTTGTATTCGTTGTGCAGATTATAATTTTGGGTTGATATATGGTCTGTTATCAGGACAGGAAAAAGGAAATCACAGGATTCTGGGTGCGTTGGGGGTGGGGGAGCATGGGGAGGTGTGGCCTAGGCTCTTGATAGCTCAACTGGCTGGACTGCAGATTTCCTCTTGATTGAATAAAGGGAGCCAGGGAACCCTCCATCTGGATGCCGAGATTCTGGTGTGGTGGACGCAGAAAAACATGTTTCTGAAGCTGAAGAAGGTCCAATATGTAGAATTCAGAAGGTGTCCTTCCAGGACTGGTGTAGTACAGGACCCACCCTGAGTTCATATCTTCCTAAATGCTGATGTTCATTGTATTCTATCATTTGGGGCCAGGCCACACTTCAGGCCAAATCCATATTATGAAGACCTGGAGAGAATGGAGGAGGCGGTCATGTCAATTCTGCACAACTTAGAGATGGAGAACACTGAGATCCATGAGAACAACCATAAGCTGAAGAAGGAGATTACCTTCTCTAGGTAAGTCCTGGTCAGAAAGGCTGTCACCTGTGGAATGGCCATTTCTGATTTCTTTGTTCTGGATTGGACGGTCTTCAGCTCTGGTTCTATCTCTTGTGCTGTTTACACATCAGTGTGCCAGGGTCATCAGGACTCAGTTTTCAGTTCCATAAAAGACTGTTACTCATCCCAGGATTGTCTAGGCATCTTCAGAAGGCTCTAGATAGAACAGCACTGATTGAAGTCAGCAGAACGTTATTAGGCTGACCTGGGCCTCTGTGGTCATACAAGGTTTTACAACACTCAGTGCGTGGACCACATGGTTAGCATGACCTTCTCTTGGTTCTACTGACCTCTTTTGCAGGTGTTTGCCAACTACTAATTGATGTTGCCCCATGCATTGGGCTTTCATGGATAGATGTAGATCCGTGTTCTTTTTGAGAGATGTGGACACTAATTGGTGCTCACGCCAAGCAAACAATTTATTCTTCCCTGAATTAACTCTTTGTGGTTTGTGCAGCAGCATTATATGTATCAAGATGCATTTTATTAAGTCTTCATGGGTATCTGGGACCTGGTAGAGTTAGTGGTACTTGGGAGTAGGAATGGGAGAAAGGGGCAGCATGATCTTACTATGCAGACTGTATTTCCAGAAACCTGCTCAGCCAGCTCCTGATGGAGAACACATGCAGGAAGAAGTTGGTCCAACGGAAGCAGGGGAGCAAGGAGGGACATCTTGAGTGTGCACTGAACCAGAAATATTTGGTTGACTTCAACAAGAAAGATAAAGACCAGCAACGTCCAGACCCAGCACCATCTGGTAGGGACAAGCAGCTGTGTTAGCTTAACAATATCTGATAAAGTTTGCCAATTTGATACATCTTTGCTCTCTCCTACCACCTTTCTAATTTACACTCACAACCAGCCAACCACCTCATGTAATGGAATTGTTCATTGCTCTGCCTATGCACAAGTATTCTGGGAAGTCAACCACTTTTCAGAAACTGAATTATTTTGCAAGTATATTTTGCTGCTCTTTTTGAAGCTGCATTATAGAAATGGTGACAGATCAATAACATATCACATTATTGCACATGCACGTGATAGATTGGATGCTATGTAGAGTTTTGAACAAGTTCTTGGTTCTTGACAAATGACAAGTGGTCATGTGACTTCTTGTGTAGGAAGCACCTTTGCGGGATAAGAACAAAATGCAAATGTCAAATTAGTACTTCTCATTGGCTTTAACCTTGGTGACATATGGACATCTCCTTTCTTCCTGCAACCCAATGAGGTCCCTTCCATTGCCCTGTTCTTGGTTTGCACTGGTATAAGTCTGGGTCCCATATTGGCAGCCCACATTACTGTGACGGTTGCTGGAGATTTTCCCTGCCCACAGAGTTAGCAACAGTGATATCAGTTAAAAGGTCCATGTCGACTGTCCAATAGAACTGAGGTGGTAGAAGGCAGCATTCTGACAGCTGCCTTGCATTTCCCCAGCAAATCAGTGTCTGAAAAACTGCCTTCCTCTCCCAGGTCTCAGAAAGTGCAAGAGAGCTGGAATTGGACACACAGCAGTAAGAGAGCTTCCTGAAGAATAAGTTGCTTTCTCAGGAGTCCCTGATGACAAACATCCTGAACGGTAACAACATTTTTTGGATGAGTATTCTTCCTCAGAGTTAATTTGTCATTTCTTAGAGACCCTAAATTTATATAACACTAAGCCAGCCTGACTGATTGAGGTCTTACTCACTTTCTTCTTCAGAAAACACCACTTGAGAGACAACTTGGGGGACCACCTTTCATTATGTGTGCTAGAGGAGAAACAGCAATACATCTGTGCTTCTAAATGTTCGTTAAGAATATGCTGTTTAGAAATATTTTTGTTATGATTTTAATTGAAGTTTTCTTTTTGTTGTTTCATATTAATATGTTCTTGTTACTGTTTTTCACTTTCCAATATTTTTAAATATTTTTATTCATTCATTTTAATCCTGTTTTGTTGTAAAAATGCATTCATTATGAATAAATATTGATTTCTATCTCTTGACTCTTAAGACCATCATTCTTATTCAAGGGTTCTGTCCCCTCCTGAGGGCTTAGAACTGACAGCTAGAGATGGATCTCTGCATGTTCCATGGAGCCCGGGCTAATAAGTGAATTCAGAGTCACCAAGGGGTACTCAGTGTGACAGTGTCTTTTGTGTGGATAATGTGGCTTTTTCTCGGCACACACTTTATGATATAATCACTGACATGCTTTACCCAATTGTTAGGGTCCATGTGGTTCTTCTGAGAGAGCAGCAGATGCTCTACCCTGTGAGTCATCACCACAGCTCCTGCAGGTGGCTTCTGTTATTCCACATGAGGTCCTGTATTAGGTGGACAGGATCACCTCCAATTAAATAGAGAGATCTCAGGAGATGTGTGTTCACAGGGAACTTACTGAGCCGTGCGTGCTCAACGTGTTAGGTTGCCAGGCATCCGTACAGGGCTCTGGTGTTCCCACTCCTCATTGTGGGTCAGGATCATCCTCCAGCATCACTTAGTTTCCATATAAGAGCAGATCTTTCAACTGTTATCAATGATGACCATATGTATTGTGCACAACTGATAAAATACCGAAAAGAAGCTAGCTTCTTCTAGGCCAGCTTGGCATAATCAGTTTTTTGATTGTTAGCAAGAAAATTATTTTAATCTGAGCCATTTAGGGAGGAACCTCAAGAACATCTATAGTGAATGTAGCCTGCTGCTGTGAACACAGGTTTCTTCTGGAGAGCAGGCCTGTGCAAGCCCAGAACCTAGGTGGGACAGTTCAAGCTACCCTTTTTCCATGGCCAATCTGAGATCGTATTGAGAATGTATTTTTTCCAGTGACTGATTTCCAATTTATGGAATTGAACTAACTTACTGAGTGTGGAGGTGACTCAGAGAGTTAAAGTACAGAAGGAATAATCCAGAATGTCCACAAAAGCTTGCCTTCACCCCAGGGCTTTTAAAAGCTCAGCAGCTAGAGAAGCAATGTAGAATTTGGTTATTCTCATGCTTAGGTCTAGTCATTCATTATAAGCTGAACATAACACAAAAAGTGTCCTCTGTGTCATGATAGAAAGTAGTTGTAACTAGATTCACCCCCACACTATCACATCACTACCGTATTTGAGGTTCTCAGTTACTATCTAAGAACCTGGAAGAGGCCTGGGTCTTGCTACACAAACTCATGATTTATGTCTTAATGACACTGTGTGCTTTGTTCTGTTAATGCTACCATTGGCATACAACACCTTGGATACTTTGTACTGACATCTGTGACATGAGACAATAGTTCATGTCATGCCTAACCTAATAAACTGTCCTTAGAGTACAGTGTAGACAGAGGGGCCTTCTTTTCCTATGAGATAGCAAACCATTTCCAGTCTTCAGTCAAGACTGACAGCCATTGTCCAGTGCCTGCCTTGAGATGTCCACATTTTCACCTGAGAATCTTCATCCAGGCTGCTCTGTAATCTTGTAGAAGATTAATTGTGTTCCATCCCTAGGATTTAATTCAGTGTCCCTGTACTTACCCGACATGCTCAAATCTGTAGGTCCTACCCTAACCCTGTGTTCCTTAGAGAGAAAGAAAATAAAGAACCACATTGCACTTGAAGTTTCTCCTCCAACAAAAGTTGAGCCTGCATAGGGCCTTTAAGTAACTCTAAGCCCCAGCTTCCCCACAACTCCCTCCATTGATTCCATTATTGATGTGTTTCATAACTGCTCACTTTATTTTTGGTGTGTAAAGAATGTGCACCATGTCAGTAAAGGCGGTGTGCGTTTGTGTGTGTGTGTGTGTGTGTGTGTGTGTGTGTGTGTGTGTGTAGTCCCTAGTGAAAACTGTCCAGGTGCAGGGAGACTCATGTTACTACTGTCTCATGGCACGCAGGGAGCACTGAAATCGTGGGCTACTTTAATACAGCCTCAACCGCGCTGTGCATGGTTTGCAGTGAGATTGTGATGTCATCCCCACTAGAGAGAGCAGCATAAGCTTCATTTATTACATGCTGCTCTTACCAAGGTGAGGCAAAGCCTCATCTTATAGAGTGTGTGGTAGGATTTGATGGCAGGAAATTAGTTCAAGGCTCAAATCAAATCAATCAATTACAAACAAGGAGAAAAATACAAAGAGTCAAGGGAACCACGAGCTGTTTGTAGGTTTTTTTGTTTCTTTGTTGGTTTGTTTGCTTGCTTTTTTTTTTTTTGTTTCCTTTTTCTTTTTGTTTTTTCTTTTTTTGTTGAGAATATCCACCAGACACACAACCTGTTCCTGAAACAAACTGCACACCAGAGAGACAATACCAAAACTGACAAAATTAGAAATGAAAAGGGGGATATAACAATAGACAATGAACAAATTCAACAATCCTCCCTGGTTTGAGTGCCCTGGGGAAGTTGGGAAGCCACTTTTCCCTGTCCTGTGTGACTTTCCCTGCATAGTGAGCTCTCCACAGGAGATGCTTTCACATGCTTCTTTAAAAGCACCTGTTCCTCAGATCTAGCTCAGCTGTGAAAACAGGTTGGGGGGAGGGAGGCAATGGGGGAGGGTTGGGAGGGGAACACCCATAAGGAAGGGGAGGGGGGAGGGGGATGTTTGCCTGGACACCAAAGAATTATTATTAAGTATTAAATAAATTTAAAAAAAAAGAAAAAATGTCCTGGGGACAGTGATTTCAGATTGTGCCTTCAGCCAGGAATCTCTGTTGCCATTAAGGCAAGCAGCCTGGGTCCTCCTAAACTTGTCACTACATCAGGGTGTCTCTGCTCTCACACCTGCATCAGGTCCTCCTCAGATGAAGGCTTCTCAAAAAAAAGTATATAAAGCAATGTTTCTCAACCTGTGGGGAGCTACCACTCACAAAGATTTATATCAGATACCTTGCACATTATAACTTATAAGAGTAGCAATATTAGTTATGAAGTAGCAATGGAATAATTTTGTGATGGGGGTCACCACAGCATGAAGATCTGTATTAAAGGGTTACATCATTAGGAGGGATTTGAACCACTGCCATAGAAGCTGACAGATGGGAACAGACTCCTCAGATGAGTAGAGACCCATGCAAGTGATACTGTGTCCCACCCTAGAACCCAGAGATAGAATCTATCCCAGGAGTCTGTGGGTCACCTTGTCTTAAATTCTCCCAGGGTCAAGAATAGCATTGATCATCTCAGCAGAGTCAGCTTGCACAGCCCACATCAGCCCATGGCTTCCCTTTACAGAGAAGGATGTGGGTCTGAGTGACAGCCCGTGAGACTGAGGGGACCCTGATACTCATTTGCTTTGAGCTGTGGTTTCTTCACCTGTAAAATGGACGTGTTTCTGCTGAATTGGGTTGTTGTGGAGATTAACAGAACATACAACCTGCTCAGTGTCTGCCTGGCATGGACACCTGCTGGTTAAATGGAAGCTGTCGATGGTGACGAAGGTAAAAGTAGAATATCTAGCCCAGTAGTGTTAGATGCCGGGCGCCAGGCAGGGTTTGTAAGTAAGGATTTTGTGATGCTAAGACAGCCTAGTATTAAAACAGAAGGCTCTTATGTTAAATTTTTAAAAAATGAATCCAGTATAAACTACCAATATGAAATAATCGTACTCAGAATTGAGCTAATTCCTGTGAAGTCATTTAGTTTTTCATTCTCTGCTTCTATTTTCAAGGCATCTAGAGTAGCACTATACGAAATCCTAAAGCCTTCTCTTATGGTGCTACCCATTCATTCCTCTCTCCTTGAGGACTTCTCAGGTGACTTAAGAAAACCTGATTTCGGGCTGGGGATTTAGCTCAGTGGTAGAGCGCTTGCCTAGGAAGCACAAGGCCCTGGGTTCGGTCCCCACCTCCGAAAAAAAGAACCAAAAAAAAAAAAAAAAAAAAAGAAAGAAAACCTGATTTCCTTACAGATTGTCCCGAGCTGGTGTGATCTCTCTGTCCATGGGCCTTGTCAAAAGCTGCAGAGCCAATGTGTTGTTTTACAACACAAAATTTCCAGACATCAATTTTACCAATGAAGTCTCAGGAGTCAGATGCTGAATTCAAGTAAAGCTCCCAATTGTCCTTCCTAATTCATTGTCCCCCCAGAAGAAGAGCGTTGTAGCTCCCTCTGCACACTTTCTTAAAAATCCTTCAACTCAAAGACTTTCCATTGCCCTACTTATCTTCATTTCCTATCAAGTTGTGCCTTGATCTGCTCTAGACCTAAGTGCCCTTTAGCTTTGCAGTAAAGGTGTGAGGTAGGTGAGGTGAACAGTAATAAAGTCCATGTTCACAGTAAACAAAGAGCTCTTGCATTAAATGTCTGTGCCCTGGCGATGCTATACCACACAATAGTTTTTCATTAAATAATACATTCAGGGAGATCACAGTGTGATCAAATATTTTGTAACACAACTTAGTAATGTTCTCTCTATTACATAAGTCAAGTACTATCCTGTTTATTCTGGTCTTTTTCTGTCATGTCTGTGTGACTCACCATGGGAATCCCAAAGAATATAAATCCTGGGCTTTTGAAAATGTTGCATACAGCCAACCGGGGACCAAAACCACCCAGGAGACTACTGATACTTGACACACATAAAGTCACCTCCCTATTTTCATATAATTTATGGCAAGAAGTCACCATTGCTGACCATGTGTCATTATCCAACGTGCTACTAAGTGGAAGAGTTGGGGTCAAGGAGGTCACCCACAAAGCACAAAACACCCATCTCAGATACATATGTATGCTTTATTGAATCCAAACATCCATGGATTTCAGGACACAATTAAAAGTCCAAACACAAGGATAAGAGACATAGAAGAGAATTGAGATTTCTAGTTCATAGGTCCAGTAAACATCTTCAACATATCATAGCAGAAAACTTCCATAAGGTAAAGAAATTAAAGGCCATAAAGGTACAGGAAGCCTAAAGAACGCAAATTAATTTAACCAGAAAAATTTGCTCCATTCACATAATAATTAAAACACTAAATACACAGATAAAAGAAAGAATATTATACAGGGTAAGGTATAAATATCTACTAAGAAATGAATTCAGACCTATCTGAATTACACCAGACTGCTCAACGGAGACTGAAAGAGCCAAAAAATCCTGGACAGATGTAATGCAGACCCAGGTTCTTATTCCCAGCATAATTCGCAATCACCATGAATGGAGAAACCAAGATATTTTATGACAAATACAAATTTAAACTAAGAAAGCATAACCGAAGATAATAGGAGGAAAAATCCAAGACAATGTGCTAAACTATACCCAAGAAAAAACAAGAAATTAATCACCTCACAATAATTTCAAAAATAAGAAGAGAAGCACCCAAACATAATTTCACCTACAACCAGAAAAAGAAGAGACAGCAGCAACCATTGGTCATTAATATCTAACCAGACCCTCTGTCACCAATCCCCCAGTTCCTAGGAACAAAACTGCCAGCAAAAGTGTATACAAGGATGGGTCTATGGTTCTAGGTAACTGTGTAGAAGAGGACTGACTTAAGAGGCATCCATGTGGGGAGAGGCCATTGACTACACAGAGGCCTGTTGCCCCACCAAAAGGAGATCCTGGAGTTGTGAGGTGGGAATGGATATGTGTGGGTGGGGGAGCACTGTGATATGGGCAAAGCTGAGCAGAAATGGGATTTAAGATTTGATGAGGGGAGTCTGGAAAGCAGGAAAACATTTGAAATATAAATAAATAAAATAACCAATTAATAAAAAAAATAGCCTAAAATAAAGTAGAAAGTGAAAAGATAAAAGAAAACTTACACCAAAACAAAACTAAAGAAATCCCTGTAGTGTATTAGTCTAATTCTGCTTTTATTTAATGCTAATTTGTAGAACTCAAGACTGGTTAACCCCCAAACGCTGACCCTGCTCCCAGTTAACTGTGATCATAAAGAAGCCAACAGCCAACAGCTGCACAGCAGAGAGATGGGGGAGGTGAGCTTTGAGGGCTTTGCTAGAGAGGATCATGAGGAGGGAAGAAGGAAGAAGAAGCTGCCAGAGAATAAAGGAAGAACGTGTGTGATGGAGAGGAGAGAGGAAGAGGACAGCAGCCATGGTTAAGGGAGAGGAGAGCCTGGTCCTGAGGGCTGTCCAAGGGGAACAAAGAGCAGCCAAGATGCTACACAGTCAGTAAGAGTTGAGCGTTATTGTTTGGAAAGTAGATCTGATACCATGGAGGGCAGGCAGCTGCCCAGCTACTGTGCTGACTAATGCACACTAAAAATAAATTTAACACAATATGTATAACCAGTAAGACAGCTCTGTAGAGGATCCTAAAAGGAATACTTTAGCTTGAAGGGAAGCATAAACTATTAGAGAAAACAGGAAATGATTTAATAAAACTAGAACAGTCAATCAAAAGAATCCAATAAAAACCACAAAAATTAACAAAATGACAACATTTAATACATAGGTTTAAATAATATTTGCACGTCACTAAACTCAATTCCCCAGTAAACACACATACATTTAGCAAGTAACATGATCACCATCATGATAGATATAGAGGATATACTAGGGAAACAGACCTAAGACACAGGTTCCTATGGCGATTCTATGCAATTTCTCTATCAATAAAAACCACCAAGCTCTAGAGGTAAATGTCTGTGTTAGTGCTGACCTACACCACCAGATGTACATTTTTTTAAGTAAATAACAAATCTTGGGGCTTACAATGTAATCAAATATATTGAAACATGAGTTTGCAGTGTTCCCTACATTTTTTAAATGAAGCACTTTGACTACCATTTTGGTTGTTTCCAATCCTGACTGAGTGCATCATCACGGGAATCCCAAGGAAAATCAGAAATGGGTTCTTGAAGCTGTTGCACAGGGCCAGTATAGACCTAAGTGCCACAGAGGAAACCTTGATTCTTATCACAAGGGATCATTTCACCATCCCTCTTGTCACATAACTTATGGCAAGGTGTCACCTCTCCTGACCTTAGCTTCTTCTCCTAAATGCTGCCAAAGGGAAGATTTGGTGTCAAATCATTTGTCTGTGAGTTCCCCAACTTTTCCCATCACACCTTGGTTACTTGCCGAACCAGAGAGAACAAGGGCACTCTCTACCACAGCACTTCTTCATGCCCATAGCCTATCAGTCTGCTGGCAGGGACTTGAATTTTTTCTGCCTGACTCTGCCTGACCCTGACCCTGACCCTGACCCTGACCTGTCCCCAGCCCTGGCCCCGGCCCCGGCCCCTGACCCTGACTCTGACATCTCCTACTTCTTCAGCCCAAGACATTTGAGATCTGGAGTAGCCATTCCCTGCACCGGCCCTGCCATTAGAGTCTAAAGGCAGTGAGGACAGGCCCAGCTGACACTTATGTCTCCCCATCCCCAGATGTGTTTTGCACAGTTCTACACTCACTGCTTAGTTTGAGGGACCCCAGCAGGTGGCAGGCTTTGCTGAGCCTCAGGTGTGCCCCTGGGGCAGTAGGGGGACTTATGATTGAGGGAGGACACTCAGGGAGGTGCAGGCCTTTCTCAAACTCTCTGATCATCCATCCAATACCCTCCCTGGTTCTTGCCCAGTGGAAGTTGGGAAGCCACTTTTCCCTGTCCTGTGTGACTTTCCCTGCATAGTGAGCTCCCCTGCAGGAGATACTTTCACATGCTTCTTTAAAAGCACCTGTTCCTCAGATCCAGATCAGCTGTGAAAACAGGCTTCTTCATGTCAGTGTGCTAGCTCCTCCTCCCAGCTCAGAGCTGCAACACCATAGGATCCTCCAGCCCCAGTGCTGGGTGGGTCCCACAGAGGACTTAAGGCAAAGTGTTTCTTCTGAGAAGTGACTTAGAACAGAAGGTTCAGAAGTGACAGTCAACCCCCAAGTGCTTCTTCCAGGAGAAAGCAACCAGCTCTCCCTTTGAAACAGTGTTGGCTCCCACATGACCTAGTTCTGTCATTGGAGAAGATTTTCTGCAGCTTAATTGCCCAGTCAGAGTAGGGCTACATCCTTGATCCATGCTCATTTCCACAACAAAAAGTCCTCCTCCACAACCCAGGCCTTGAGGTGAACCCAGGTCTTTCCAGGACCAACAGACCTGAGAGAACAGAGGGCAGTCCAGGGGAGAGAAGAGACCAGAATGATTTTAAGCTGGAGAAAACTCCCATACTAGCCATTTAACAACTTTTGTCCAGACCGTGGACTGCAGAATCTTAAGATAACATTTTTCTGATATCAGCTGATAAGTGAAGCTGAAGTCCAACCTGGGTGGGATCATCCCAGGCAGGGAGGGGATCTGACTCTGCAGGCCTGGCCAGCCTCTGTGGTCTCCTGAAAATAATTGTTGGTCAGCTGTTAATCTGAAGTGAGAGTAGGTTTTTGCTAACACAAACAGATGAGATTTCAAGTTTCACACACTATGTTAAAGACACACATTTACACTCGGGGATTTGAACTTACTTCTGTAGAAGTGACGGTAGGCCAACAGAGGGAAAGCATTCTTGCCTTTAGCATTCTGTCTGTATCAGAGACTACAGGGACTGGCTTCCTGGACAGATATGTCCAAGGAGACAGACATTGTAATGGGGGGGGGGGTTGAGGTAAGAAATATCCTGGGGACAGTGATTTCAGATTGTGCCTTTAGCCAGGAATGTCTGTGTCATTAAGGCAAGCAGCCTTGGGCCTGCTAAAACTTGTCACTACTACAGGGCATCTGGTCCAGGTCCTTCTGAGACGAAGGCCTCTCTTTATAAAAGAAAAAAAAAGTTTATTGAGTAATGTTGCTCAACCTGTGTGTCATGACCCCTTCTAGGAGAGTGTATGTCAGATACCTTGCATATCAGATACTTAGCATGCAATGACACATATAAGAGTAGCAATATTAGTTATGAAGTAGCAATGGAATAATTTCCTGGTGGGAGCCATCACAGCATGAAGATCTGTATTAAAGGGTTGCACCACTAGGAGTGTTTTGAGCCACTGCCATAGAAGCTGACAGATGGGAACAGACTCCTCATGTGAGTAGAGACCCATGGCAAGGGATACTGTGTCACACCCTAGAACCCAGAGGCAGAATCTATCCCGGGAGTCTGTGGGTCACCTTGTCTTAAATTCTCCCAGGGTCAAGAATAGCATTGATCATCTCAGCAGAGTCAGCTTGCACAGCCCACATCAGGCCCATGGCTTCCCTTTACAGAGAAGGATGTGGGTCTGAGTGACAGTCAGTGAGACTGAGGGGACCCTGATACTCATTTGCTTTGAGCTGTGGTTTCTTCATCTGTAAAATGGACGTGTTTCTGCTGAATTGGGTTGTTGTGGAGATTAACAGAACATACAACCTGCTCAGTGTCTGCCTGGCATGGACCCTGCTGGTTAAATGGAAGCTCTCGATGGTGATGCATTTAAAAGTAGAATCTCGAGCCCGATACTGTTAGATGTAGGTGTTGTAAGCATTTTGTGATTCTAAGACAGCCTCGCATTAAAACAGAAGGCTCTTTTTTTAATTTTTTAAAAAATGAATCAGGTATAAAATGCCAATATGAAATAATCATACTCAGAATTGAGCTAATTCCTGTGAAGTCATTTAGTTTTTCATTTTCTGCTTCTATTTTCAAGGCATCTAGAGTAGAACTATCTGAGATCCTAAGGCCTTCTATTATGGTGCTGCCCATTCATTCCTCTCTCCGTGAGGACTTCTCAGGTGACTTAAGAAAACCTGACTTCTTTTCAGATTGTCCCCAGCTGGTGTGATCTCTCTGTCCATGGCCCTTGCCAAAAGCTGCAGAGCCAATGTGTTGTTTTACAACACAAAATTCCAGACGTTAATTTTTACCAGTGAAGTCGCAGGAGTCAGATACAGAAGTCAACTCCCAACTGTCCTTCCTAATTCACTGACCTCCCAGAAGAGCATTCCTGTTCCCTCTGCACACTTTCTAAAAATCCTTCAACTCAAAGACTTTCCATTGGTTTAGTTATCTTCATTTCCTTTCAAGTCCTTCCTTGACCATCTCTGAACCTAAGTGCAGTTTTAACTTTGCAATAAAGGTGTGTGGTAGGTTAGCCTTACCAAATTAGAGTCCATGTTTGCATCAAACAACCAACCCTCGTGTTAAATGTCTGTGCCATGGCGATGCTATACCACACAATAGTTTATCGGTAAATAATACATTCTTGGAGATCACAGTGTGATCAAATATTTTGTAACATAATTAGTAATTTTTGGTCTATTATATAAATTAAGTTCTTTGACAAGGATTCTGTTGATATCTGTCATATCTGAGTGCATCATCATAGGAAAACCAAGGAACATCAAACCTGGGCTTTTGAAACTGTTGCACATGGCCAACTGGGAACCAAAACCACCCAGGAGACTACTGATACTTGACACACATAAATTAACCTACCTATTTTCATATAGTTTATGTCAAGAGGTCACCATTCCTAACCATGTCTCATTATCCAACCTGCTACTAAATGTAAGAGTTGGCATCAAGGAGGTCACCCCACAAAACACAAAACACCCATCTCAGATAAACATGTATGGTTTATTGAATCCAAAACATCCATGAATTTCAGGACACAATTAAAAGTCCAAATCTAAGGATAATAAATATAGAACAGAATTAAGATTTCCAGTTCATAGGTCCAGTAAACATCTTCAATAAATTATAGCAGAAAACTTCCATAAGGTAAGGAAGAAAATGCCATAACTGTACAAGAGGCCTACAGAAGGCTAAATGAATTGTACCAGAAAAAACTCTGCCATTCACATAATAATTAAAACACTAAATACGCAGATCAAAGAAAGAACTTTAAAAGGGGTAGGGTATAAATAACCAGTAATAAATAAATTCAGACCTATCTGAATTACACCAGACTTCTCAACAGAGACTCCAAAAGCCAGAAAAATTTGGGCAGATGTATTGCAGACCCAGACTCCTATACCCAGCATAATTCTCAATCACCATAAATAGAGAAACCAAGATATTTCACAACAAAACCAAATTTAAACAATATTTTTCTTTAAGAGAGCACAACAGAGGATAATATGAGGAAAACCCCAAGAAAATGAGCTAAACTATACACAAGAAAAACCAAGAAATTAATCAACTCAATAATTTCAAAAAAGGGAAGCAAACAAACATGATTTCACCTATAACCAGAAAAAAGAGGAGAAAGCAGAAACCATTTGTCTTTAATATCTAACCAGATCCTCTGTCACCAGTCCCGCAGCTCCTAGGGACCAAACTGCCAGCCAAAGTATATGCAAGGATGGCTCTATGGTTCTAGGTAACTGTGTAGAAGAGTACTGACTTAAGTCGCATCATGGGGTGGGAGGCCATTGACTACCCTGAGGCCTATTGTCCCACCAAAAGGAGATCCTAGAGGTGTGAGATGGGGATGGATATGTGTAGGTGGGGGAACACTGTCACATAGGCAAAGCTGAGCAGAAATGGGATGTAAGATTTGATGAGGGGAGTCAGGAAAGCGGGACAACATTTGAAATATACATAAATAAAAAAACTAATGATTAAAAAATAGCCAAAAATAAAATAAAGTAAAAGGTAAAAGAAAAATTAAAACAAAACAAAACAAAGCAAAAGAAATCCTTGTGGTGGAGTGGCCTAATTCTGCTTGTATTTTACTGCTAATTTGTAGAACTCAAGACTGGTTAATCCAAAAAAAAACCTGACCCTGCTCCCAGTTAACTGTGTTTATAAAGAAGCCACCAGCCAACAGCTGCACAGCCAAGAGATGGGGGAGGGGAGCTTTGAGGGCTTTGCTAGAGAGGATCATGAGGAGGGAAGAAGGAAGAAGAAGCTGCCAGAGAATAAAGGAAGAACGTGTGTGATGGAGAGGAGAGAGGAAGAGGACAGCAGCCATGGTTAAGGGAGAGGAGCACCTGGTCCTGCGGGCTGTCCAAGGGGAACAAAGAGCAGCCAATATGCTACACAGTCAGTAAGAGTTGAGCGTTATTGTTTGGAAAGTAGATCTGATACCATGGAGGGCAGGCAGCTGCACAGCTACTGTGCTGACGAATGCACACTAAAAATAAATTTAACAAAATATGTATAACCAGTAAGACAGCTCTGTAGAGGATCCTAAAAGGAATACTTTAGTTTGAAGGGAAGCATAAAATACCAGAGGACACAGGAAATAATGTAACAAAACTATGACAGTCAATCAAAAGAGGCCAATAAAAACCACAAAAATTAACAAAATGACAAAATTTAATACATGTCACTAAACTCAATTCCCCAGTAAACAGACATACATTTAGCCAGAAACAGGATCACCATCATGAGAGATGTAGAGGATATACTAGGGAAACAGACCTAAGACACAGGTCCCTATAGCAATTCTATGCAGTTTCTCTATCTAGCTGACAGAATAGATTTCAAACGAATCCTGTCCACAACATGTAAGGACATTCACTTCATACTTTGCAATTATCAAAAGATACCACAACTCTAAATAAATACATATTAAACACAAGCTTCCTAATTTTAAAAGTACATACTATCAGATAGATATGAAACTACAGATTAGCTATAACAGTGGTTGTAATTGGTTTTAATAGTCCATTCTGACCAGTTGACAGATCACATGCAAATAAACAAAAGAGGATGAGCAGAATTCAGTGACATCATCAGTCAAATGGACCTAACAAACTACACAGAACTATACATATATTTTCTATCAGCCTGTGCTTCTGTCTCCAAAATTGACTACGGGTTAGGACACAGAACAACCCTCAGGAAAGATAAGAAGGTTGAAGTAGTGTCGTGCATTCTATCTGAGCACAAAGGAATCAAACTGATATCACACAATTGAAAGTACAGTCAGTGCACACACTCATGGAAAGTCAGCAACACAAACAACACACTACTGAAAGGGCCAAGGGAGAAATCCATAAGGAAAAATTAAAATTCCTAGAAACGAATGACAATAAAAACACAAGCACCACAAATCTCTGTGATACAACATAGTTTTAGGATTTATGTTGCAATCAGCAAAGCCACGGGAGTGGACCCATCTAATCCCTTTGTCATTCATCAGAAGTAGCAAATTTGGAGTGCGCTCTTTTTGGTTTATGCCGTGAATTTACTCACCACATTCCCAATTTCCCATTGCAATGATAACATTTACTTTTGGCATTACACATTGGATGTGTATAATTTGCCTTTTGATTTTGTAGGGGGAATAATTAAGGGACTGCCTGGAGTATCATAAAGCACTGTGGATAAACTGTACAGAGACCGAAAGACTACAGGAGTCTTGGAAGCTGAGCTAATGTATTTTTTTATTATGATATGTTTAAGAACCTATGAGGAATTGGGAGTGGAATATGGTGATCTGAATGATAATGGCCCCCATAAACTCATATATAGGAATGATTATTCCTGGTTTGTGGAAATGTTCGGTAAGAATTATAAGATATCGATTTGTTGGAGGAATGTTATGGGATTGGGCATTGAGGTTTCCAAATTCAATACCATTTATAGTTAACAGTCACTTTCTGTGTCCAACTTGCAGATAAGATGTAAGATCTCAGCCAGTTCTTTAGAAACATGGTGTCCTACCTGCTGCCATGTACCCCAGCATAATAATCAAAGACTCATGATCTTGAAACTGTAAGCTGCAATAAACTTTCTTCTATAAGTTCCCTTGCTCATGGTGTCTCTTTGCAACATAGAAAAGAAAATAAGATTGGAAGGAACATTTAAGTGAAAAATTTCTCAATAAAATACTGACAAATAAAATTCAGGAAAATACCAAAAGTATCAGGTACCATGATGACGCTGGCTTGATTCCAGAGGTACAAGAATGTTTCAACAAATACAAATGAATAAACAATTTACCACATAAAACCAAGAACAGGAAACACATGATCACTGCACTAGAGGCAGACAATTTCTTTAGCAAAATCACACAGCGATTCAAGAAAAAGTCCTGCAGAAGCTGAGATATGGAGAAGACATAACTTCACAATACAAAGGCAATATACAAGGCCAACAGCATCCTAACTGGAGAAAAATCTTAATGCATTTCCACTAAAATCAGGTATAAGTCACAGATGTTCAATGCTGAACTTCATGGGAATGAAAAAAAAAATCTCAGAACTCACATGAAAGCACAACTGAGCAGGGCAGTCAGACACTGCTAACTAATAAGACAGTAAAGCACTGCGGGAGGCATCACCTTTAATGATTTCACCTTCATTTTGGGGAATAGTAAAAAAGAAAAACCAGCATGTTAATATCATGAGAGCAGACACAGTGCCTAATGGAATAAAATTGAAGAGCCTGATATTGGCCTATGTTCTTATCAGCATTTGGGTTTTGAGAAAAAGGAAAACAAACAAACAAAACAAAAAACTCACCACCCCCCCTCCCACCACCACACACAAGTGCAGTTTTCAACCTGTGGGTTGCAAGCCCTTCAGGGAACAACCACATATGAGACATACTTTATACATGCTATTTACATTACAATTCAAACAGTAGCGACCTTATATTTATGACTTAGCAATGAAATAATTTGGTAGTTGGGGTTGGTTACCACAATGTGAAGAACTGTATTCCTTGAGTTGTTCTTGGTCATAGTATTTTTCTGCAGTAACAGAAATGTGACTGATATATAAACTGGTACCGAAGTGAGTGGAGATGTTTGTGAGGAATCTCTTGATTTTTTGGAGGAGGGTGGGAGACTTTGGATTGGGAAAACTGTTGAATTATTTAAGGAGATCTTAACAGTTCTTTTAGTTTGCCACATGGGAGACATAAGTATTGTGAGTCTGTGCAAAATAGAGCCTCTCTGATGAAACTTCAAAGGATGGCAGGAACTCAATTGGTGACTGGCTTAGAAGCAATTGATATAATTTTGGCAAACAATCTGTCTCTTTTCTGCCTGGTTACTAAGAAGTGACCTGAAGATAAATAAAAAGCTAATTGACTAATTGTTTTGAGCAAACTTCAAGGGGTAGATATCCGGTGACCTTCCTCATATGGTAGGAATGTGTGTTTGTATTTTTCATTGTTAATGTAGCCAGGACTTCAGTTAATCCCTCCACATTCAGGGTCTGGACGCATAGGAAACTGCAAGATCTCCCAGGATTTGGAAAATGTCCCAATTGTTGAAAGGTCCCCAAAACATGTTGTCACCCCACACACATTGGGAAGCAACTTAAAGGAACATGACCCCCTCATTCTCAAGAGGAAGGGTGGATGGGTGGTTATTTGTCTGCCGTGGGCTGTAGATGATTATTGTCAGTTAGGGGGTTGGTTGCAAGTTCTTACTGGCCATGGTCAGGGAGGAAACAGTAAAGCAGATTCGAATCAGGGATGTCTTTCTTCCTTTCTCTTTCTCTCCTCAATTCTCTGTCTAATGTTGTGGGAAATCAGGAGAAGGGACTAAAATGACAAAATCATAGATCACTGTATCTCTATTTATACTAGAAAGCAATAACAAGTCTCAAATATTTTAGGATGGCATGGATTTTTGAATGATGATAGAATTTAAAATTGTACTTGCATAAATGATTCAATTCATTTTTAAGATATAAGTATATGCAACTTATTCACAATGTGGTGTAAAATTCTAATTTTATAAAATTACTACTGCACACTGCCGTGGATAATTAAGGAATTCAAGCTAGTACTTTCCAACTATAAATAATCAGTTTTCCAGTCATGTTAGGTACTGCTTTAGTTAGGTACAGAAATAAGCTTTATTTAACTTCCTGTGTATGTTTTTAAAGTTAAGTAGGAAGTAAATCCCTTGGGGAAAAAAAGCCACATTTGTCCACTGAGATAGACATTATATACAAAAGTGGTTCTCAAATCCTTTAGAGATCTGAAGAATCTGCCATTTCAGATGTCCTAATAGTTAAAGGCTTTTCACAGTGGGAGAGACCTCAACTCCTGGTAGTGTCCCCAATCTATTCTGAAAAAGATGATGGGCTCTAAAGAACCATTGGGTGAAATACTACCCACTTACCTCTACTGCTGCCAGAAAGCTGTCCAGACTGTGCAGAAGTTGATCATGGGGAAGTCTGTGTCCCAGTTTTTGGAAAAAAAAATAGGATAGTCCTTCAAGTGACCTGCTTCAAAGGATTGTTGTCAGAGCTCCTGGCCCAGTGAGTTGAAGGTGGATGCCACAGTGACACAGGAATATTTGCTGACTGACTCCCAGGGTAGCCAACAATTTCTGTCATTTCTTTAGATTTGGAAGCTGTTTGCTCTGAATTTCCTTTTATTCAGGCAACATTTCTCCTCCTCAGATCTTGGATGGGGTTGAAGATTAGATAGTTTAGTCTTAACCTTTTCTTGTTATGAGAATCAGAAAAACAAACTTGTTCACCATCGTGCAGAAATGTGACAGCCAGGAACCTGGACAGGAACAGGGTGGACATGGGAGGCTCAGAAAGCAGGGCTCTATGGACACTCCACAGCAGTATTAAAACTCCTGCGATATCCGCTCTGGCACCATAAGTCCTGAGAGAGGATGGGGATGCCAGGAGAGTGTGCGTGGTCTGCCCACTGCCTGGGACTTTTAAAAGCTTGTACCACCCCGAGCACATAGAAGAGCTTGAGCAGAAAGAGGCCGATGCCCAGAAGCCGCTGCTGTGGTAGGAGGCAGTTATGGCGGTTGGAGGTGGGGGTAGAGGTGGAGGAGGGATGGGAGAAGACCGAGGAGTTTCCCCAAAAGACAAGAACAGACATCATCCTTACTACTCCAGAACCCACGCCAATCCACCCCACCCCTAAAATGCCCAGTCCACTGCCAAACGTCCCCATGCCAAGTATTCACAGCTTCATCCCCACTGTGCTCATTTCTTATTTTTTTTAACTTCTTATTTATTCTCTGTGAACCTCACATCCTGCAGCTCAACTCCATTCATCTGCCCTCCCCTCAGGTCTGCACTCCACCCTTGCATCCTGCTCTAAATCAGAGCAAAAATAATCTTCGTGTAGAAGCTGAATAAAGAAAATTTGTACGCAAAAAATGTGTCAAATTTTAAGGATGAAAGACATAAACGCTTAAATTGTTTGGAATTAATGAAAGTACATTTGGTCTCAGAAGACTTATTATGGTTAATAAATGAAAGTTATGATAGATAAGGGATACAAAGCTTAAAAAGTGATAGAAAATGATTTAGGTACAAAATTTTAGACTAATATAATTTAGATAATGAAGTACCTTCTCCAATTTTGCAAAATACGAATGGACAGAATATTGTGACAGTAATTCTTACCTGATGCATCTCATAAGTTTTCTTATTTTATCTAGCTTATTAATGTTAAATTAAAGGTATTTCTTGGAGTAAAAGGGGAAATGCTGAGGTGACCTCCCTTTGTACTAAGGTGTGTCAACTTTCAATTGTTAGTTCTGTACTGGCAGTGAGCTAAGTGCTGGCAGGATTTCTCTTGTCATTTCTATGTCCCATCATCAGGTTTGCTATTTTGTGGATGTTTGTCCTTCTCATCAGCTCAACACAAGCTAAGAGATGTATCAGGTGTTGTCTCACTGCCGATTGGATGTAATAAAGATCTGATGGCCAAGAGCTTCGTCAGGAAGTATGTGGGCAGAACTTCCGGGCATAGAGAGGGACATAGGCAGAGGCAAGCTGAAGCAGGAGATTCAGAGTAGACATGGGCAGGAAGAGATATGGAACAGACCACGGCAGAGGGGTAAAGAGCTAACCAGCAGGTGGGTCTCAATGGTAGAAGAATGGGGTTAATTTTTAGAGAAGATGAGGGACTGCCCAGTGAAAGGCCTAAGATTCAAACTATGTTCGAATTCTCCATGTCCCATTTACACCTCAGGCAACTCTGTGAAAATAGTACACAATACAGTATTAACATGGCTTTGAGTCTGTGGTTTGGTTACTTTTGGTCACTGTTCCTCAAGACTGCAGGAGAAGGAACAACACACAGGGCAAACACATGAAAACCATGTGCAGCTTTGAGTGGAAAAGATCACTAAGAAGTTTAATGTCACAGCAAATTCATGTGCTGAAGAGGAGGGTGACATAGTTAAGGAGATGAATGTTATTAACGATAAGCCTCCTGCCTCTGTACTGTAGAGATGTGGAAGGTGTCCTCAAGGCAAGACTCTTACCAATTAAAGTTCCAACTTGGAAAAGGGAGCTCAATAGATTTCGTGCTCCTACAAAGCAAGTGCATAGGGAAGCTGCTGCAGTTGTCATCCAAGCAGGCAGCTGACAGTTCAGTGCACCTCATGTGGCACGGAATTTGGAGGAAAAAAGATTTTAAGATTCAGGATGACATGAACAGGACCAGGAGACTCTCGCATTTATGTTTTTATTATTTGAGGCTTGAATTAAATGATACTCATAGTCTGATGTTTTTTAGTTTTCTTTCATCACTTTATCTACATTTCCAATTTATCTCCCACTCCATGTTCCTCTACATGACCCCCTCTTCTGTCCCCCACACCCTCTCCCTATGAGATTGCTCCTCCACCCACCAATTCACTCCCGCCTCAGAGGCCTAAGTTCCAATATCATGGTTCATGAAGCTTCCTCAGAAACAAGGTTCTCCCGTCCCAGTGATCCCAGATAAGCTAGTCCTCTGCTACATATCTACCTGGAGCCATGGGCACACACTGATTCTTTTATTAGTTACCTTAGTTAAGGTGTCTCTTCACCTTAATTCAGGCTTAAATTCACTTTGCATCCCAATTGCTGTCCTTCCTCTTGTTACTTCTCTCCCACAGTTCCTCCCCAATGTCCTCACACCATCTCCTCTGAGAGAGTAGAGGAATATCCCTCAGAGTGTGCCTCCACCAAGACACATCAAGTTTTTGTAGGGCTGGTGCACCTTCTCCCACTGAGGCCAGGGAAGACACCTGAGTTAGGGTATCAGATTTCACAGACAGGCAAACCTTTGGGGATAGCCTCGGCTCCAGTTACTTACAACAGTGTATGTAATACTGTATTAAACTTAGTAAGGTTTATTTACCTTCACCTAGCAACTCATCCTGAGAAACAGTGCTCTGGCCTGATGCTTTTGTTTTCAGCCCTATCTTCCTCTTTCTTCTGTGCTTACCACTGTAACACAGGAGAAGCTTCTAATATTAATGTTGCCAGATCTTTCCGGTCTTGGGGGATAATTCTATTCTGAGTTGTATATGGATGTAATATCTTCTTTACGTATGATGAATATATACTTCAGGAAAGGACTGCTTCCTTGTTTCTATTAAGATCTAATATGACGAAAGGATTCTGATTAATATTCCAGAATCGTAGGCCACCAGGTTGGTATGTCATCACTCACTGAAGTGAGGTTAATTGTATAACACCTTTTGGCCACCCACTTTCAATGTCATTATGTGGTATTGCCTTAGGCTCTTTTCTACATTCCCCTGCTTTTGGCTGAGTATATGTTTGAGGTCTCTCTGTGACTGTGCAAAGAAGTAAGAGCTAGGGCTGGGCCACAAAATAAGAAAGTACTTGTTCATCCAAAAACAAAAACAAAAAACAAACAAACAACCAAAAAAAGTTCTAGGGTAAAATATCGGTGCTAGTGCTGAACTGAACTGCCAGAGGTAATTTTTTTTAAAGTAAATAACACTATCTTGGGGCTGATAATATGAATCCAATATCCTGTAACATAAGTTTGCAATGTTGCCTGCATTTTATAAATCAAGTCTGACCACCATTTTGGTTCTTTCCAATCATGTCTGAGTGCATCATCATGGGAACCCCAAAGAAAATCAGAAATGGGTCCTTGAAGCTGATGCACAGGGCCAGTATAGACCTGAATATTACAGAGGACACCTTGACTCTTAACACAAGGGATCATTTCTCCATCCCTCTGGTCACATAATTTATGACAAGACGTCACCTTTCCTAACCTTAGCTTCTTTTCCTAAGTGCTGCTGACGGGAAGATTTGGTGTCAAGAGGTCTGGACTCAGACCACAGGAACACTGAATTCATTTAAATAGGTGTAGTTCATTGAATGCACACACCAATACAGTTCAACCAGAGCAACAGCTCACAACTGTGTACTGGACATTGCTAGGCCCAGCTCATTGCAAAATCCACATGGGCTAAAGCACAAGTGCTGGAAATGCTGCTGTCTATGGGCCCTGACTCGGGTCATTTTACACATAATTGTTCCTATTTTCCTTGAATCTAATGGGTACTATGTGAAGCTCATAGTTGGGGAACTTGTTAAGATTAACAAACCTCGTAACATACGGAACATAACAGGGTATGTGACCAGCACCACACAGTTCAATGTCAGGTTTTTTTGTTTTTTGTTAGTTTGTTTGTTGGCATCCATGATGTGGAGGCGTATTACAGAACAATAGGAAAGAGCTGGCTGCTGTGTAACAAATTTGCTGCTATTAAGGTAGGTACGGGAGCAAGACCTCAGCAACAGCCCTTAAGATGGGAAGGAGATGATGTGTTTGATACCTGAAAGGAGCTGCCTCAGCTGTGTTTCTCTGCCTGCTCAGTGCCCATTCACCATCACTCTGTCCCTGAAGAGGAAATCAAGGTCTGCCCCCTGTTGCCTGTGAGCCAGGACTAGGCACAGAAAGGCAAGGCCACAGCGCTGGTTTCCAATTCCTCAGTAATGCTGGATTTCCAATAATGTACTTGTATACACAAATACAGTGTGGTAAGTTACAATATATACTAATCATTTCTTACATAGGGCAACAGTTGACTGACTACAACTAATTCTATTTAAAAGAGAAAGAAACCTGGCTCTTGTGGAAATATACAAAGAAATATCTATGGTGGTGGGGAATGAATTCTGCCATGGACTGAACTCAGAAAAGAGGGGTTGGAAGAAAGATGCATGGTTAAATAGCCCACCAGGTTCACATTGTGTCAGCTTGATTTAATCTAAGGACAAAAAGTGGAGTATCTCTGATGGCTTTCTTTTAAACCCTTGAAAGGATCCCTGGGGACTGGCCTCAGTACTTCATACTTCTTGCTGGGGCAACAATGCTCAAGGAAGCTTGAGACTGTCATAGGCACAGTATTATGCTAGATATACAGAGTAGATAATACTAAGATGTTCAGATGGTGATATCCATTTATATATACTCTTAATGTGGACCTAAGAAAAGAGAGATCAAGGTCCTTACAATAGAAAGATCAGTTCCATTTTTTTCTACCATTCCAAACTGAACGACTGGTAGGGAGAGAATGGTAGATAATCGAGAATTGGTGGATGATGCTTTGAATGAAGTGTGGGTTTCTGGGCTGGTTTTAGACAGGGTCACAAGTATCCCATGTTGCCCTCTCCCTGGCTGGCCAGGTTCACTTTGAGCTCAGATAAACCTCCTTCCACTTTCCAATAGATAGGCTTACAAGAGTGGCTTCCAAGGACTGTGAGGACAGCATTAGCCTTTGACAGTTGAGGTGTGTAATCCACAACTATAGTTTTAGCCACGTTTTCCCATGTCTACCAGCTATTTCAGATTGTTGCTGTTCTATGCCTGACAATCAAGGACACAGAAAAATAACCTGATAGAGAGCAAGGACATGGTGATCACATCCTTACCTCTTCTGTACGTTCTGGATGAGGTTTGTTAAAATTCCAATATTGCAAAAAGCTTTATATAGGGACATCACATCAAGGGTCACTGTGCACTGTTCTATCTAAAATGTCTAATCAGAACTGACCACCAGATAACACTTCCTGCAGTCCTCATATGAGAAGCTTTGGATTTTGTTTTGACTTTTCCTTTTCTCTGTCTTTCTTATTTTTTGCTATATGGGTTGAGAGAAAGATAGTTAGGGCCATGAATTTGCCCCCAAAATTTGAACTATGGATGTGATCAATCAATGTTAGTGTGTGCATTCTATAAAGTATTCATTTTTCACTTTGATAGATGCTTTTGTGTTTGGTGTGGTGGCCATTTTCCAGTGTACAGGTGCTGGGACCTTGCTCTATCCACTTAATGATGTTTATAGCCTCATTTTAGACCTTTCTGTGCACCCCCTATATCTCTTGACTATTTTATTTTTCTGATAGAAGCTCATGGTATATCTTACTCAGGCCTGTGAGCAGTGCTCCTTTGGCGACATTGGTGCAGAGAGGAGAACCCCACAAGCAGCATGAGGTTCCGTTCACTGGTGGCTCCAATATTGCACTTTCCTCTGCCAACTGGTCTCCACACTTTTCCTAGCACCATAAAGATTTCAACTCTTTCTCCTAAGGAATATTCTGGCAATTGTCGATTGTTAAGCACATGACTTCATGAGTGTTCCCCTAACACACACCCATGTTGTAACCTACATGCAGACTATTTCTTGATGTGATTTAAAGCACCCGTACATAATGAGACAGAAGAAATTTTGACTGCATATTCAAGCTGGTATGAAATCTCAGGAAGTTTTAATGGCTAACATTGGTGAATGAGGATAATTTGAGTTAGGATGAGACATTTTGGGGCAAGATATAGAAGGAAACATTCATTTAGATGCATAGGAATTACTAAGGTTTTTTTATAATCAAGCCTTGAAGAAAATTTGGCTTTGGAAGCAGGAGATGCTCAGTGACTCTGCCCCAGGAAAGTCTCCTGGAAAGGGCACCTCAGCTTATGCTCAGTACAGGGAGAACATTAGCAGGGAGGCAAAGTCTGCTCCCCATGACATCTGCTGTCCCTTCTTGGACATTCTATTGTCTCCTAGAGAGTTCTGGCATCCTCTGTGATGTCACCAGACATCAGTGACAACCAGTGCCCTAGTTTCTCTCAGTCTGAGTCTGGCAGTTACAAGCTAAGACATGTTTTCCCGTCTTCGCAAGCATTTTGGGAGGGGGAATGTCGATTGTGGACAGACTAGAGTGAAGGAATCTGGCCTTTCGTCTCAAAGTAATGATGGACAAAGACAGCACTTCTGGGGAATGTTTAGTAAGTTCTGGGCAGTATATTTTGAGCTCCCTGTCAGGGGGGCTGGAGGCTTAAGCTGACCTTTCTAGCAATGGGCCACAACAACTGGAGCATCTGAAAAGGAATTGAATTTCCATGAATATCACAATTCCTGAAAGTCAAGGATTTCAGAACTTTAGATTCTCTATCCCCACTGGGAGGATATGGTTAGGCCAATGCTATTACACTGTGAACTTCTGGCCTTTACTTTTCAGTTCATTTGGTATGTTACATTGATATAAAAACACCATCAGGAGTCATGGAGGGTCCACCTTTTTTGAGTTTAGACAGGGCAGCAATGTACTTCACTATCATTGCTTCTTTAAATACAGTGGATATCTGACAGTAGGAACAGGGAGAAAATTGTGCTCCAGGCAATAACCTTATGTTCTTAGACCTTCTCTGATTTCTTCTAATTGCAGGGTCATCCTTAGCTTTATATATTAGAGGTTGTGTGTTACAAACATTTTTCTAAAATACCAAAACTATTTGGAATATGTGGACCAAGTTTCAGCCTGTAACCCATTGGCACTTCAGGGGTTTGGTATTTCAAATAGGGGAATTGATAAGTCTGTTGACCATGTCCTCCCTGGAAATGCATTTAAATCCAAAGATATTGGCCTAGAGTATCAGGGTAGGACATCTGAGTGTCTCCAGTCACTCAAGTCCTGTGGATGGTGAATTTATCATCTGAGTTCTGAAGCCACAGGGGTGAGGGTCCTGAAATAAAGCTGTACCCTGTTCAGTTAATGATAATCCTGGAGAAGCCATCTCCGTAGTACATGTAAGCACCTGATGTCCGGCATAAGGAACAACTGGCTGCTTACATCTCTTGGTCTCTATAGAGTAGTGGGAGAACTGAGATCCACTGAGGATAGACCAATCGCCTAGCAGTGACACTGGGTTCCAGGCTTGTTCTCCTGTTTAGGCCTAACTGTGGTCTATGTACACACTATGCATTCTCCCCATGCAGGTTCACTTGTGTTCTTCTACCTACAGACGCTGGGAGAGAAACATCTTCCCCTGAAACTGCCCCAAGCGAGAAGCAGGTCAAGAAGGAAAAGGAGAGGCTGATTAAAGAGCTGCAGCTCATTACCGAGGAGAGAAATGACCTGAGAGATCGCCTGAGGTTTCTGACAGAGAGATCCAAAAACAACAGGTATGAATCGCTCCAAACACTCTTGTTTCATTCCTGGGTCTGCAAGGTCACCTTCATCTTATCCTATTAAGGTTTTGGGTTCTAGAAAGCTGTGCATCCCTAACCACCCTGTGCTAAACCTCACCTCCCATATAGAGGAGATTCAGAACCTTGACCCTTCCTGAGGAGAGAGATGGACAATGGACTCATCTGCTTCCATTTATTGAAAAGCAGAACTTGTGGTCTGAATGAAGAATTCGGGGATAAAGTCAGGGAGAGTGAGTGTCTAGTGTGCATTTGCAAAGCCCTTGACAGCTGGTGGCTTTGCAAGATTGTAATTGCAGTGAGTTTATGGTGAGTCTCTGTACTTGCTAGGCAGGGACTGAGTGCTGGAAGATCCAGGCAGCAGCCTGAGGGGCCTGGTCCCAAACAGTTCATCTCAATGCTTGACTAGAAGTTGTCAGGCTCAGGCCTGTTTGTTATTGTCTGTGTGTCTGTGGGAGCCCCTCAGACACAGCAATGGTGCATGCATTTCTCCTGGTTCTCACAGTGCTCTCTGTTTCCATATTTGCTTTTCTCTTTCTCTGACTCTGTTTACATTTCTCTTTTTTTTTGTGGGTGTGTCTCAGTCTGTGAGTCTGTGTGTGCATACATCCAAATGCATATGCACAACTGTTATATGTTTATATTTCCCTCCACACCTGGAATATAGGAGTCTATGTCTTGGCCTGAGTATTTACCTGTGACACTTTCATGGTGATGTGAATGCTTTGTTCTGGGAGCCCCACGGTCAACAGCACAGTTCTTTGCTTATGTGGCCACGTTTGCCTGTATATTTGTATTCGTTGTGCAGATTATAATTTTGGGTTGATATATGGTCTGTTATCAGGACAGGAAAAAGGAAATCACAGGATTCTGGGTGCGTTGGGGGTGGGGGAGCATGGGGAGGTGTGGCCTAGGCTCTTGATAGCTCTACTGGCTGGACTGCAGATTTCCTCTTGATTGAATAAAGGGAGCCAGGGAACCCTCCATCTGGATGCCGAGATTCTGGTGTGCTGGACGCAGAAAAACATGTTTCTGAAGCTGAAGAAGGTCCAATATGTAGAATTCAGAAGGTGTCCTTCCAGGACTGGTGTAGTACAGGACCCACCCTGAGTTCATATCTTCCTAAATGCTGATGTTCATTGTATTCTATCATTTGGGGCCAGGCCACACTTCAGGCCAAATCCATATTATGAAGACCTGGAGAGAATGGAGGAGGGGGTCATGTCAATTCTGCACAACTTAGAGATGGAGAACACTGAGATCCATGAGAACAACCATAAGCTGAAGAAGGAGATTACCTTCTCTAGGTAAGTCCTGGTCAGAAAGGCTGTCACCTGTGGAATGGCCATTTCTGATTTCTTTGTTCTGGATTGGACGGTCTTCAGTTCTGGTTCTATCTCTTGTGCTGTTTACACATCAGTGTTCCAGGGTCATTAGGACTCAGTTTTCAGTTCCATAAAAGACTGTTACTCATCCCAGGACTGTCTAGGCATCTGCAGAAGGCTCTAGATAGAACAGCACTGATTGAAGTCAGCAGAACGTTATTAGGCTGACCTGGGCCTCTGGGGTCATACCAGGTTTTACAACACTCAGTGCGTGGACCACAGGGTTAGCATGACCTTCTCTTGGTTCTACTGACCTCTTTTGCGGGTGTTTGCCAACTACTAATTGATGTTGCCCCATGCATTGGGCTTTCATGGATAGTTGTAGATCCATGTTCTTTTTGAGAGATGTGGACACTAATTGGTGCTCGGGCCAAGCAAACAATTTATTCTTCCCTGAATTAACTCTTTGTGGTTTGTGCAGCAGCATTATGTGTATCGAGATGTATTTTATTAAGTCTTCATGGGTATCTGGGACCTGGTAGAGTTAGTGGGACTTGGGAGTAGGAATGGGAGAAAGGGGCAGCATGATCTTACTCTGCAGACTGTATTTCCAGAAACCTGCTCAGCCAGCTCCTGATGGAGAACACATGCAGGAAGAAGTTGGTCCCACTGAAGCAGGGGAGCAAGGAGGGACATCTTGAGTGTGCACTGAACCAGAAATATTTGGTTGACTTAAGCAAGAAAGATAAAGACCAGCAACGTCCAGACCCAGCATCATCTGGTAGGGACAAACAGCTGTGTTAGCTTAACAATATCTGATAAAATTTGCCAATTTGATACATGTTTGCTTCCTCCTACCTCCTTTCTAATTTACAATCACAACCAGCCAACCACCTCATGTAATGGAATTGTTCATTGCTCTGCCTATGCACAAATATTCTGGGAAGGTAAACACTTTTCAGAAATGGAATTATATTGCAAGTATATTTTGCTGCTCTTTTTGAAGCTGCAGTCTAGAAATGGTGACAGATGAATAACATACCTCATTATTGCATATCCATGTGATAGATTGGATCCTATGCAGAGCTTTGAACAAGTTCGTGGTTCTTTGCCAAATGACACTCTGTGTTAATGTGACCTCTTGTGTAGGAAGCACCTTTCCGGGATAAGAACCAAGTGCAAATGTCAAATTAGTACTTGTCATTGACTTTAACCTTGGTGACATATGGACATCTCCTTTCTTCCGGCAACCCAATGAGGTCTCTTCCCTGTGCCCTGTTCTTGGTTTGCACTGGTATAAGTCTGGGTCCCATATTGTCAGCCCACATTACAGTGAGGCTTGCCGGGGATTTTGCCCTACCTGCAGAGTTAGCAACAATGATATCAGTTAAAAGGTCCATGTCGACTGTCCAATAGAACTGAGGTGGTAGAAGGCAGCATTCTGACAGCTGGCTAGCATTTCCCCACCAAATCAGTGTCTTAAAACTGTGTTCCTCTCCCAGGTCTCAGAAAGTGCAAGAGAGCTGGAATTGGACACACCCCAGTAAGAGAGCTTCCTGAAGAATGAGTTGCTTTCTCAGGAGTCCCTGATGACAAACATCCTGAATGGTAACAATATTTTTTGGATGAATATTCTTCCTCAGAGTTAATTTGTCATTTCTTAGAGACCCTAAATTTATATAACACTAAGCCAGCCTGACTGATTGAGGTCTTACTCACTTTCTTCTTCAGAAAACACAACTTGAGAGACAGCTTGGGGGACCGCCTTTCATTATGTGTGCTAGAGGAGAAACAGCAATACGTCTGTGCTTCTACATGTTCGTTAAGAATATGCTTATGTTTAGAAATTTTTTTGTTATGATTTTAATTGAAGTTTTCTTTTTGTTGTTTCATATTTATGTGTTCTTGTTACTATTTTTCACTTTCAAATATTTTTAAATATTTTTATTCATTTTAATCCTGTTGTGTTGTAAAAATGTATTTGTTATGAATAAAAATTGAATTCTATCTCTTGACTCTTAAGACCATCATTCTTACTCAAGGGTTCTGTGGACCTAGAACTGACAGCTAGAGATGGATCTCTGCATGTTCCATGGAGCCTGGGCTAATAAGTGAATTCAAACTCACTAAGGGGTACCCAGTGTGATAGTGTTTTTTGTGTGGATAATGTGGCTGTGTCTCCAACAAACACTTTATGATGTAATCACTGACATACTTTACCCAATTGTTAGGGGCATGTGGTTCTTCTGAGAGAACAGCAGATGCTCTAACCTGTGAGTCATCACCACAGCTCCTGCAGGTGGCTTTTGTTATTCCACATGAGGTGCTGTATTAGGTGGACAAGATCACCTATGATTAAATAGAGAGATCTCAGGAGATGTGTGTTCACAGGGAACTTACTGAGCTTGCCTGCTCAACGTGTTAGGTTGCCAGGCATCCCTTCAGAGCTCTGGTGTTCTGGACAGCTTCATCACCCGCCTGCTGGCGGTATGAGGACATCATCTGGGAGAAATTGTGCAGATGACTGAAGCAGAAGTCCGAGGGCTGTGTATCACGTCTCGTGAAATCGTTCTTAGCCAGCCAACAGCTGTGAACACAGGTTTCTTTTGGAGAGCAGGCCTGTGCAGGCCCAGAACCTAGGTGGGACAATTCAAGCTACCCTTTTTCCATGGCCAATCTCAGATCATATTCAGAAAGTATTTCTTGGGCTAAAGAGATGGCTTAGTGGTTAAGAGCACTGACAGCTCTTCCAGAGGTCCTGAGTTCAAATCCCAGCAACCACATGGTGGCTCACAACCATCTGTAATGAGATATGATGCCCTCTTCTGGTCTGTCTGAAGACAGTCACGGTGTACTTGTATACTATAAATAAATAAATAAATAAATAAATAAATAAATAAATAAATCTTTAAAAAAAAAGAGTATTTCTTCCAGGTGATGGATTTCCAATTTATGGAATTGAACTAACTTACTGATGGTGGAAGTGACACAGAGAGTTAAAGTACAGAAGGAATAATCCAGAATGTCCACCAACAGTTGCTGTCACAACAGGGCTCTTAGAGAGCTCAGCTGTTAGAGAAGCAAGGTAGTCTTTAGTCATTCTCAAGCTTAGGTCTTCTAGTCATTATAAGGTGACCATGACACAAAAAGAGTCACCTATATCAAAATAGAGAATAGTAACTAGATTCACACCACACTATCACATTACTACTGTATTTGAGGTTCTCAGTTAATATCTAAGAACCTGGAAGAGGCCTGGGTCGTGCTACACATACTCATAATTTATGTCCCCATTGTCAGCTGAGATTCTTCATGCAGCCTGGGTCAAGGAGGTCATCCCACAAAGCACAAAACACCCATCTCAGATAAACATGTATGGTTTATTGAATCCAAAACATCCATGAATTTCAGGACACAATTAAATGTTGAAACCTAAGGATAATAAATAGAGAAGAGAATTAAGATTTCTAGTTCATAGGTCCAGTAAACACCTTCAACAAATCATAGCAGCAAACTTCCATAAGGTAAAGAAAGAAAAGGCCATAAAGGTACAACAAGCCTACAGAACATCAAACTAATTGTACCAGAAAAATTCCTCCATTCACATAATAATTAAAACGCTAAATGCACAGATCAAGAAAGAACATTAAAAGGGGTAAGGTATAAATATCTAGTAACAAATAAATTCAGACATATCTGAATTACACCAGACTTCTCAACAGAGATTCTAAAAGTCAGAAAATCTTGGGCAGATGTAATGCAGACACAGGCTCCTATATCCAGCATAATCCTCAATCACCATAAAAGGAGGAACCAGGATATTTCATGACAAAACCAAATTTAAAGAATTCTTTTCTGTAGGAAAGCACAACAGAGGCTAATAGGAGGAAAACTCCAAGACAATGAACTAAACTATACCCAAGAAAAACCAAGAAATTAATCTTCTCTCAATAATTTAAAAAAAGAGAAGCACACAAACATAATTTCACCTATAACCAGAAAAAGAAGAGAATGCAGCAATCATTGGCTTTAATATCTGAACAGATCTTCTTTCCCTAATCCCTAAGCTCCCAGGGGCCAAACTGCCAGCCAAAGTGTATGCAAGGATGCTCTATGGTTCAGGTGAGGCTTGTTGCCCACCAAATGGAGATCCTAGAGGTGTGAGGAGGGAATGGATATGTGTGGGTGGGGAAGCACTGTCACATAGGCAAAGCTGAGCAGAAAAGGGATGTAAGGTTTGATGAGGGGAGTGTGGAAAGCAGGACAACAGTTGAAATGTAAATAAATAAAATTACCATTTAATAAAAAATAGCCAAAAATAAAATAACAAGTAAAAAGGTAAATGAAAATTAAACCAAACCAAACAAACAAACAAACAACACCCCTGTAGTGTATTGGCCTAATGCTGCTTGTATTTTAATGCTAATTGTAGAACTCAAGACTGGTTAACCCCAAATAACTGACCCTGCTCCCAGTTAACTGTGATTATAATGAAGCCAACAGCCAACAGCTGCACAGCAGAGAGATGGGGAAGGTCAGCTTTGAGGGCTTTGCTAGAGAGGATCATGAGGAGGGAAGAAGGAAGAAGAAGCTGCCAGAGAATAAAGGAAGAACGTGTGATGGAGAGGAGGGAGGAAGAGGACAGCATCCATGGTTAAGGGGGAGGAGAGCCTGGTCCTGAGGGCTGTCCAAGGGGAACAAAGAGCAGCCAAGATACTACACAGTCAGTAAGAGTTAGCGTTATTGTTTGGAAAGTAGATCTGGTCCATGGAGGTCAGGCAGCTGCACAGCTACTGTGCTGACTAATGCACACTAAAAATAAATTTAACACAATATGAGTAACCAGTAAGACAGCTCTTTAGCGGATCCTAAAAGGAATACTTTAGTTTGAAGGGAAGGACAAAACACCAGAGAACACAGGGGATAAATTAATAAAACTAGGAAAGTTAATCAAAGAAGACTGTGAAAACCACAAAAATTAACAAAATGACAAAATTTAATACATAGGTTTAAATAATAATTACATATCACTAAACTCAATATCTAGGGTGGTGGGGCATGAATTCTGCCATGGTCTGAACTCAAAAAGGTGGGGTTGGGAGAAACATGTCTGGTTAAATAGTCCACCCACATTGTGTCAATGTGATTTAATCTAAGGACAAAGAAGTGGAGTTTCTCTCACGGCTTTCTTCTAACCCCTTGAAAGGATCACTGGGGTGTGGCCTCAGTACTTCATACTTCTTGCTAGGTCAGCGAAACTCAGGGAAGCTTGAGATTGTCATACAACAGTATTAGGCTAGATATACTGAGTAGATGATACTAAGTTGTTCAGATGGTGATACCCATTTGCATGTGTTCTTAATGTGGACCTAAGGAAAGAGAGATCAAGGTCCTTAGAATAGAAGGAACATTCCCAGTCCTTTTCTACCATTCCAGACTGAAAGGCTGGTAGGGAGAAAGTGGTAAATAATAAAGAATTAATAGATGATGCTTTGAATGAAGGGTTGGTTTTTGTGCTGGTTTAAGAGATGGTCTCAAGTATCCCATGTTGCCCTCTCCCTGGCTGGCCAGGTTCACTTTGAGCTCAGATAAACCTGCTTCCACTTTCCAATAGATAGTCTTACAAGAGGGGCCTCCGAGGACTGTGAGGACAGCATTAGGCATTGACAGTTGAGGTGTGCAACCCACAACTATAGTTTTAGCCACTTTGTTCCATGTCTACCAGCTATTTCAGATTGTTGCTGTTCTATGCCTGACAATCACGGACACAGAAAAATAACCTGATAGAGAGCAAGGACATGGTGATCACATCCTTGCCTCTGCTGTATGTTCTGGATGAGGTTTGTTAAAATTCCAATATTGCAAAAAGCTTTATATAGGGCCCATCACATTAAGGGTCACTATGCACTGTTTCATCTAAAATGGCCTAATCAGAACTGACCGCCAGACAACACTTCCTGCGAAGTTCCTATGAGAAGCTTAAGTTTTTTGTGTTTTTTCTTCTTCCTTCCTTCCTTTCTTTCTTTCTTTCTTTCTTTCTTTCTTTCTTTCTTTCTTTCTTTCTTTCTTTATAGGTTTAGAGGAATGTATTTTGGGCCACGGATCTGCCCCTAGTATCTTAGCTATGGATGTGATCAATCAGTGTTAGTGTATGCATTCAATAAAATGTCCATTTTTGACTAAGGTAGATGCTTCTGTGTTTTGTGGGGTGACCCATTGTCAATGTGTAGTGAGTTGGGGCCCTGGGTATGGTCGCATACCCCAGGACACAGGGGATGCAGAGCAAAGGCAGAAGAAACTGCACGCAGTTGCAAGCTTTATTAATCCTTATTAAGCTAAGAATATGCATTACTACAATTTTCATTGTGTCAAGATACCATAAGATCATTATTCCCAGGATACCAGGAACAATGAGGGAAGATTAAACAAAGAAAGACGAATAAACGAAAGCTTCTTCTAAAAATATTCATATAAAAATCACCTTTCTTATTATAATCAAAATATACTCACCATTACCAAGAGAGCGTTAGAACCACTTCCACAGAAATGGGACACAGCAGAACATAATTTAAGGCAAGTGAGAAAAACATTTTCTTCTCCAGGGCGGCATTCTAGCCCCTACTTGAATCTGTCACCAGGCCTTTCTTGACCCTGCCTGGGAGCTGCATCTCTATGTCTTAACAATTCCTTCTTTTTTCTTTTGTTTTAAAGTAACACTTTACATAACATAGCTAAAGGTCCTTGTAGGGGTTTAGTCATGTAAAAATAAAGCAACATAATACATAATGTACATAAGATTATGGCAAAACTACCTCCTCCCAAGCTATGGAAAATCCTTTGAAGCCAAGCCTTGGGATCTAATCCTGTCAATTGATCAGCCAATAATTTCGCTATTTCCATAGGGGTAGTATCTTCTAGCTGTTTACCAAAAGACATTCGAACATCATATTTCAAGGCATTAATTACTTTGAAGC
This sequence comes from Rattus norvegicus, assembly GCF_021556685.1. Taxonomy (NCBI): domain Eukaryota; kingdom Metazoa; phylum Chordata; class Mammalia; order Rodentia; family Muridae; genus Rattus; species Rattus norvegicus. The sequence goes on from NW_028238785.1 coordinate 993,971, forward strand.
ACTTTCATTACCCTCTAAATAGGCTTGAATTAACTTCCAATCATGTTCTGTGTCATTATCCATATATTTACTAACAGAAAAGTAGTAGGATTTCATCATGATAAGCAATATAAGCCCGATAACTGGCATTGGCCGCAGCAGAAGAAACCATGAGTAAAACACACATTGCTAAGAATAAGTGCTCAGCAGTACAGGACTTTCCTGAAGGGGACAAAATTATTCCTTTCAGTGCTTAATCGCTTCACCTTACCCCATATAGGTAATAGGGTTGTCACTACACGGATCCTTATCCATTGTTGTTTGTGGACACTAAGAGAAGCCAGGGCCTCAGTAATGGAGGACACCTCCTCATCTCCTGAGAACATCCATCAGGAGAAAATGTAGCTGGTTTAACTGGATTCCTTTGAGGGTAGGGAGCAGTTCTTATTATTCTGTGCTTGGATCCATCTCCCAGGTAACCAGAATAGTCTCCCATCCTGTAATGAGACAAAACCCTCTCCCCTATATACAATGATGTCCCTTCCTGCCATTCAGTATCCCGGGCAATTTTTATCCATACTGTCTGTTCCATGCCTTCTGGGGGGAAGTTCAACAAAGTGTCTATCGGCTCTTGATATAACTTCACCTTGTGGTAAATTAAGAAAATTAATAACGTATAATGCTTGTGCCAATATAGCTCTGGGACTGGTCTGCAAACTCCATTCAGGTTGCATAAGGCCATCTCTTTTCCCCCTTTGTAATTTTATAATTTGTCATTTCAGGGTATGGTGAATCCTTTCAACAAAAGCTTGTCCTTGTGTATTGTGTTCTGTACCAGTAATATGTACAATATGATATCGTTGACAAAATTGTTTATATTGATAAGAAATATATGTTGGTCCATTATCAATTTTAATTTTAGAGGGCAGTCCCATAACAGCAAAAGTTTCCAATAGATGCTGTATAACATGAGCAGTGCGTACTCCTGGCAATGGTGTAGCCCACACAAATTTTGAAAAATTATCTATGCTTACATCTATATGTGAAAGGCGACCAAACTCAGAAATATGGGTTCCATCCATCTGCCACGATGTATTAAGTTGCATCCTTCTGGGATTAATTTGAGATGGAACACATTTTATACGTGAAGACTGACACATAGGACAATTAGCAATAATTCGTTTGGCTTGAGAATAGGGAAGCTTATATTTAATATGTAAATATCCTATATTGGCATGATTATGACTGTGTTCTTCTGGGGTAGCAAATGCCACTAATTGATCTACCATAGGATTGCCAAGTGTTAAAGATTCTGGAAATTTTGAATGTGATCTAGTATGTGTAATGAATATTCTAGAGTTTCATAATAACAATAGTCCTTTAATATGTGAGAATAACATTTAATGTAGGCTTAGATGTAGAAACAACAGCAGTCGCAATATTCTGTACTACTCCTACAACATAAGCAGACTCAGCTATAATATTTTTACATCATGAGTAAAATCCTGGAATACATTAATTACCGCTAATAATTCATTTTGTTGTACTGACCCAAAAGAAGATTCTTGTCCCCAAAATTAATCTTTGGTCCAATAAGCCATCTTGGTGTTAGAGCCATCTGTAAACACAGTAAAGGCTGATGGTAATGGATCAACAGAAATTAGTGTATTTATCAAATTTTTTTTTGTTTTTTAAAGCAATCCCACAATTTACTATGGGGAGGATGAAATTCAATATTTCCAGTGTAAGAAATCATGGCTAATTGAAAAACCTCAGACATCTGCATTAAATATTCCCCTTTATCTTTGCATAATGGGAAAACAATAGCAGCACAATCATATCCCCACAGAGTAACAGGTCTTTGTATGCCTTGCTGAATAATTAAAGAAATTTGTTCCTCATTATTTGTTAATGTTTGGTTAAAGTTTTATTTAATATAAACCCATTCTAAAGGCAACTCATCCTGAGCGAAAGCGCCTGTAGGATATTCAAGAGTATTTAAACATATAATTTAATAACACTATCTGGATCAATACGTGCCAAATATGCATCTTTCCATTTTCAGAAAAGATACCCTTGCATGCCTTCATATAAGCATTAATATCCCCAGCCTCCTTTATAGGTAATAATGCTCTCCTGTACTCTTCATTAGCATTTTCAAAAGCAAGCATTTGCAGCAGTTGTCCTCCAGCTTCCTCTCCTACCATTGTTCTTTCCAATGTTAATTTTAATATACATAAAAACTTAATATATGGTTCATAGAAAGCTACTACCTTTTTCAACCAACCAGTATCATCCTTTATAATAAGTCGGTTGGGCCACACCTTGAATCGATGCTGGCCTAATTATAGGAAAAGAAAAGGCAGGTGAATTCGTCATTATCATCGTGTGAATCTAATGGTCAACATGCCATCCTCGGGAAACGACTTAGAAAAACCTGCTTCAGGCAATGGTGCAGAGGGCAAAACTTTTACTTTCGTTTTGTCTTAATGAAGCTGTAGCTTCTTGTTCTGTATTCGTTATTACCCTGTCTGCATTCATGGCCTTGAACACAGTAAAAATTACAGCTCAAAGAGACCAGAAATTGGAATCTTTTTGCCCTGCCTGACAGCCTTTTTCACCTTAACTTTCACTTTGACCCAGATATCAGAATCCCTGGAACCCTCGTCAGGGAACCATGGAGTTTACTCTTGCTGTCTCTAAACACTTTTCTAAACCAGACTGATAGACATGAATTCCCTGCACTCTTAAAGATGCTTAAGCATAGCGAGATGAAGAGAAGATTTATCTTGTCCCATTTCCTTGTAATAAATTGTACTTACCTTATCTGACTGTCCAGACTTACCTTCAGGGACCCTGTTCCAGTGCCATAGGTCGACGTCTAGGGTGTTGGGAGCCCTGCGTCCGGTCGCATTCCTTTCTGTGTTTTCCGATGCTCAGTGGCCATGCCACTCCAGCATGCTTTGAAGTGAACCAGTCCGCCGACACCACCACCACCACCACCACCACCACCACCACCACCACCACCACTACTACCACCAATTTGGTTTTGTAAATAAAGTTTTATTGACATCGCCATACTCAGCATTTACATCCTGTTCAGTGCTGCTTCTGGCTGCAGCTGCAGGGCTTAGGAGCCACAGAGCCCTTTAGGCTCCCAGAGCTGAGAGCATTGACCTTTGCCTTGTTTGTGAAAGAGGTGACTGACCCCTGTGCTCGAGGTGGCCTTTCCGTGCCCTTTAACCCATAGCATAGGTCTCTGTGCCATCCTCTCCCTTTGCTATGGTGTGCACTTCCTGGTACATTTCCGTTAGCTCTTGACATTTCCAGAGCATTGGGTCTTGCAAATTGAATTTGCATGGCACCAGGAATAGACCTGATAGCAGGGTGTGGGACACTCCCTATGGGGAACCCTGCCCAGGGGCATAAGCTTACTTTTCCAGTCAACTCCCTGAACAGTGAGCCTTTGTGGGACAAGGTACTTCACGACATGACTTGACCTCTCTGCAGTGCACCCAATCCCTGCTTGGCTCAGATGTCCCCCAGAGAGGTTGTGTGAGTGTCCCCAGTAGAGGCAGCACTCTGTGTGGTGGCATTGACATGGCATCCAGGAAAGTCAAAACCAGAGGGACATGTCGGGCAGTTGGAAGCAGATGTCTGCGTCCATGGAGAGAAGGATGGACTAGACACTCCTACAGGGGGTGAGCTGAGAACCACTTCCTTGGCTTTTTCACAGCCCTGTAGGCTGCATGCTATGCTGTGTACCAATGCTCTGCTGAAGCCCCAGGCTTTGAGGCTCCCACAGCTGCTGTGTCCTGGGGCCAGGGTAGGATTAAGCAGACTTCAGCAGGAGAAAGGTGAAAACCCTCGTTGCGGGGTGGGGATGGCACAGTCATAACACTCCTGCACATGAGGCCCCAGACTTAGAGCCGTATAGCACCTGTGACAAGCCAGCTCTGGTGACACTCATCTGCAATGCCAGGCCATGGGGGGTAGAGGCAGTAGGATCAGTTGTTTAATTATCCTTGGCTACACGGCAAGTTCGAGGCCAGCCTGGGCAATTTTGTCTATGAAAATAAGACAAAACTAGGTCTTGACTCTGAGCATCACTGCCTGTACCTGGCACGGTTGCCCCACCCCAGGTAAGAAACCCCTCTGTCCAGAGGCCATAACTGCAGGAGACCCCTGGCCAAGTGTCTATACAGCGCCCTGTTTGACTGGTCTGTGCTGAGGACCAACCACGCTCTCCTCAACAGGAAGGACATGGGAGAGGCTGTTTCTGTGAGGTCCCGGGCCCTGAGACGGCCAAGAATAAACCCTGTCCTTGGGAAAGCCATGGAGACTAGGAACCCAGGGGATCTCTGCAAACACCAGGGCTGGCAGGGGACTCTGATCCTCTACAGCAGCTGCTCTCAATCTGTGGGTTCTACATCAGCGCTCCTGCACACCAGACATTTACATTACAATTCCTCACAGTAACAAAGTTACACTCATGAAGTAGCTCTCCAATAAGTTTAAGGTTGGGATCACAACATGTGGTACTGAAATAAAGAGTCACAGTGTTAGGAAGGGTAAGAACCGCCATTCTATAGGAACCCAGGCATCTGCACTCGGTGTCTGCAAGTGTGATAGGCTAGGCTTCACCCTCAGCGATGCCAGCATGTGGGCACCAAGCCCAGGTTCCACCCCAATGCTTACTGGATATGTGCAGGCCTGGTTCCATCAAGAAGTAATAAAGGAACCCTTGGTAAAAAACACTGGGTACCAAACAGGTCAGGAAAACACACCCCCTCTGCTGCAACTCCTCTCAGGAGGGCTAATCTTTCCAGGAGGCCCCGGCTATAACCAAACCTTGTCTCCCAGTGCTTGCCCATTGGTGTCTTGGCCATATTCAGATTTGAAGACTTTGAACAGAATAGCTTCCAGCAGATTTGCATCAATGAATCCAACAAGCAGTTGCAGTCCTACTTCACCCAGCACATCTTCAAGCTGAGGCAGGTGAGAGTGGACACCTATTCCCCAGCCCAGCCCGGCCATCACCCTGAATGTCAGCGATGTCCCTCAGTATCAGCAGGATGGGGCCTGGGCACCATAGGTTCCCCAGGACCTAAAGCTATGTCCTTGAACTAAGTGCCATGCTCAGCCCTTCCAGCCTCTTTCAACCCTTCTGGATGCTCAACTGCTCCTGCAGCAAGGCATCAGTGTGCACATTCTGTTATGTCATTTGTGTGTGTCTACAGGTGGTCAGAGCCTGTCCCCTCTGTTTCTTTCCTTTTGCTATATTTGCCTTTCTGAGGAGGCAGCACCCACAGGTATGGGAGGCAGCCACATGCATATTCTGCAGCCATGTCTCACTCCTCTGAGCCTCAGTCACACTTACACACCTACCCTCCAACCTCCCCACTCCATGTCACCCCTGGAGCTCTGTAGACCTTCCTGCTTTCTGTCTTTATATAACTGGTGACACTGCAGCCCTCAGTGGTGTCATACAGTGTTAGTTTGTCTTTGCACTGCCTGGAGTTCTGACTTAGGAGAATGGCTACCATTCTCGTTCCTGTTCAAGGGTCAGAATCTGAATCCTATGTAAGGCTGAATAATATTCCAGCACATGGCTGGGCCATGTTGAATTTACACAGTCACCTATGGATCTTATATTTTGGCTTGTAAACACACACATATAAGACTCAAGTGACACCCAAGTGGAGAATTGCTGGAGTCCTCCATGGCTTTCTGAACCGTCTGAGAGACCATCCTGTCCACAGTGTATAGGGCACCATCTACTCATAGCTCACACAGCATGAGAAGATTAGGGAGGGTTAACCTGGCTTCTCTGTCTCCTACTTTCTGCCACACTAGCCCTAGCATCTTTCTGTATTGCAGTGAATGTTTAGAACCCAGGAGGATTCCAGCTTCCTTGCTCAAATATAGCAAGTTCCTCCTTGCCTGCTTTGAGACTGAGTCTCATGCAGCCCAGGCTGGCTTTGATCTCACCATTAGTTACGATGGCCATGAACTCCTGGTTCTCATGCCTCAGACGTCTCTGAGTGCTGGGTGACAGGTATGCACCACTCTTAAGTCCTGCCACTGGGACAAGAGTGAGCAGAGCCAGCTCTGAAGCACACACTTTGCTGGTGTCAGTGATGACTGACTTATGATCCTTTCTTCCTTGCCCATGGCCCTTCTCCTTGGTGCATGCCATCCTTCCTCCCTGTGACTCATGGGGGACACCAAGCCTGAGGATGTCAGGAAGAAGTTTACTTACTTCACTGGGTTGGAGGCTGTTAGGTTCCTGCGTCAGTAGGTGAGATTCAAGCTAGAAGGTTTGTGGCATGAGAAACGGGAACAGAACTGGAATGGCAGGAACAATTGTCGCCTGGCTCTGAGAAGACCAGGTGGGCAGAAACTCATCGTTGGGCAGGTAGTGAGCTCAAGACCAGGCTGGGCATTGCTCAGCACATGTGAACAGGTGTGCTTACATGGACATGTGTTTCCCCCACATGGTCACCACTTATCCAGGCACGGTGAATACTCCAAGGAGCTTTTTATGTTTTAACATTGTGTGTGTTTGTGTGTCCATACATACATATACACACATACATTCGTACATATACACGAATACACGTACATGAAAACACATGCATATACATGACTATACACATTCATGCTCACACACAGATACATACACACCTACATGCATACACACATACACACACACATACACACACATACACACATACATGCATACACACATACACATATACATACACACATATACACACATACAATACATATACACACATACAAATACACCTATACACACACATAGACAGACATATACACACATATACATATACACGTATACACATACATGCATACACACATTCATATCCACACATACATACAGACATATACATATATACTCACATACATGTAAGCACATGAGTGGAAGCCAGAGGACAGCTTGGCCCTTAGTTCTCTCCCTTTTACCACGTGGGTCCTGGGGATTGAGTCAAGCTCATCAGACTTGACAGCAAGCCCCTTTAACTGTAGAGCCCTCTTGTTGGCTGCCAGTCACCTCTTTCCACAAATTCTATCCATGGTGGAATGTTTACAGTTGTTATTCTCATGATTCCTTCAGCAATAGCGCAGACATCATTTACACTGCATTAGGAGTTATAATTCATGTAGATGTCAGGAGAGCTGGAGGCGTGGATCAAGAAGAGAGCCCACTTTCAATGTCATTATGTGGTATTGCCTTAGGCCCTTTTATACACTCCCCTGGCTTTGTCTGAGTATATGTTTGAGGGCTCTCTATGACTGTGCAAAGAAGTAAGAGCTAGGGCTGGGCCACAAAATAGGAAAGTACTTGTTCATCCAAAAACAAAAACAAAAAACAAACAAACAAACAAACAAAAATAGCTCTAGGGTTAAATATTGGTGCTAGTACTGAACTACACAGCCAGAAGGTATTTTTCTAAGTAAATAACGCAATATTGGGGATGACAATATGATCAAATATCCTACAACATAAGTTTGCAATGTTACCTACATTTTATAAATCAAGTCTGACCACCGTTTTGGTTGTTTCCAATCATGTCTGAGTGCATCATCACGGGAATCCCAAGGAAAATCAGAAATGGGTTCTTGAAGCTGTTGCACAGGGCCAGTATAGACCTAAATACCACAGAGGAAACCTTGATTCTTATCACAAGGGATCATTCACCATCCCTCTTGTCACATAACTTATGACAAGACGTCACCTTTCCTAAACTTAGCCTTTTTCCCAAGTGCTGCAGAAGGGAAGATCTGATGTCAAGGGGTCTGGATTCAAACCACAGGACACAGAATTCATTTAAATAGGTGTAGTTCATTGAATGCACACACCAATACAGTTCAACCAGAGCAACAGCTCACAACTGTGTACTGGACATTGCTAGGCCCCGCTCATTGCAAAATCCACATGGGCTCATGCACAAGTGTTGCAAATGCTTCGGTCTATGGGCCCTGACTGAGGCCATTTTACACATAATTGTTCCAATTTTCCTTGAATCTATTGGGTCCTATGTGAAGAATACACTTGGGGAACGTGTTAAGATTAACAAACCTCATAACATACAGAACATAACAGGGTATGTGACCAGCACCACACAGTTCAACGTCAGAGTTTTTTGTTCTTTGTTAGTGTTTTTCTTGGCATCCATGATGTGGAGAAGTATTACAGAACAATAGGAAAGAGCTGGCTGCTGTGTAACAAATTCACTGCTATTAAGGTAGGTATGGGGGCAAGACCTCAGCAGTAGCCCTTAAGATGGGAAGAAGTTTCCTCAGAAAATTGGACATTGAACTGCCTGAGGATCCAGCTATACCTCTCTTGGGCATATAACCAAAAGATGCCTCAACATATAAAAGAGACACGTGCTCCACTATGTTCATCGCAGCCTTATTTATAATAGCCAGAAACTGGAAAGAACCCAGATGCCCTTCAACAGAGGAATGGATACAGAAAATGTGGTACATCTACACAATGGAATATTACTCAGCTATCAAAAACAACGACTTTATGAAATTCATAGGCAAATGGTTGGAACTGGAAAATATCATCCTGAGTGAGCTAACCCAATCACAGAAAGACATACATGGTATGCACTCATTTATAAGTGGCTATTAGCCCAAATGCTTGAATTACCCTAGATCCCTAGAACAAACGAAACTCAAGACGGATGATCAAAATGTGAATGCTTCACTCCTTCTTTAAATGAGGAAAAAGAATACCCTTGGCAGGGAAGGGAGAGGCAAAGAATAAAACAGAGACTGAAGGAACACCCATTCAGAGCCTGCCCCACATGTGGCCCATACACATAGAGCCACCCAATTAGACAAGATGGATGAAGCAAAGAAGTGCAGACCGACAGGAGCTGGATGTAGATTGCTCCTGAGAGACACAGCCAGAATACAGCAAATACAGAGGCGAATGCCAACAGCAAACCACTGAACTGAGAATAGGACCCCCGTTGAAGGAATCAGAGAAAGAACTGGAAGAGTTTGAAGGGGCTCGAGACCCCATATGTACAACAATGCCAAGCAACCAGAGCTTCCAGGGACTAAGCCACTACCTAAAGACTATACATGGACTGACCCTGGACTCTGACCCCATAGGTAGCAATGAATATCCTAGTAAGAGCACCAGTGGAAGGGGAAGCCCTGGGTCCTGCTAAGACTGAACCCCCAGTGAACTAGACTGTTGGGGGGGAGGGCGGCAATGGGGGGAGGGTTGGGAGGGGAACACCCATAAGGAAGGGGAGGGGGGAGGGGGATGTTTGCCGGGAAACCGGGAAAGGGAATAACACTTGAAATGTATATAAGAAGTACTCAAGTTAATAAAAAAAATAATAAAAAAATAAAAAAAAAGATGGGAAGGAGATGATGTGTTTGATAACTGAAAGGAGCTGCCTAAGCTGTGTTTCTCTGCCTGCTCAGTGCCCATTCAACATCACTCTGTCCCTGAAGAGGAACTCAAGGTCTGCCCCCTGCTGCCTGTGAGCCAGGAAGAGGCACAGAAAGGCAAGGCCACAGCACTGGTTTCCAATCCCTCAGTAATGCTGGATTTCCAATAATGTACTTGTATACACAAATACAGTGCGGTAAGTTGCAATAGATACTAATCATTTCTCACATAGGGCAGCAGTTGATTGACTACAACCAATTCTATTAAAAAAAAGAAACCTGGCTCTTGTAGAAATATACAAAGAAATATCTAGGATGGTGGGGGATGAATTCTGCCATGGACTGAACTCGTGGAAGTGGGGTTGGGAGAAAGATGCATGGTTAAATAGCCCACCAGGTTCACATTGTGTCAACTTGATTTAATCTAAGGACAAAGAAGTGGAGTATCTCTGATGGCTTTCTTCTAACCCTTTAAAGCATCACTGGGGTTTGAACTCAGAACTTCACACTTCTTGATGGGGCAACTACACTCAAGGAAGCTTAAGATTTCCATAGGCACAGTATTATGCTACATATACAGAGTAGATAATACTAAGATGTTCAGATGGTGATGTCCATTTGTATGCACTCTTAATGTGGACCTAAAAAAAGAGAGATCAAGGTCCTTAAAATAGAAAGATCAGTTCCAGTTGTTTTCTACCATTCCAAACAGAACGACTGGTAGGGAGAGAATGGTAAATAATCGAGAATTCGTAGATGATGCTTTGAATGAAGTGTGGATTTCTGTGCTGGTTTAAAACAGGGTCTCAAGTATCACATGTTGCCCTCTACCTGGCTGGCCAGGATCACTTTGAGCTCAGATAAACCTCCTTTCACTTTGCAATAAATAGGCTTATAAGAGTGGCCTCCAAGGACTGTGCGGACAGCATTAGCCTTTCACAGTTGAGGTGTGTAACCCACAACTATAGTTTTAGCCATGTTTTTCCATGTCTACCAGCTATTTCAGATTGTTGCTGTTATATGCCTGACAATCAACGATGCAGAAAAATAACCTGATAGAGAGCAAGGACATGGTGATCACATCTTTGCCTCTTCCGTACGTTCTGGATGAGGTTTGTTAAAATTCCAATTTTGCAAAAATCTTTATATAGGGCCCATCACATTAAGGGTCACTATGCACTGTTCTATCTAAAATGGCCTAATCAGAACTGACTCCCATATAACACTTCCTGCACTCCTCATATGAGAAGCTTGAGCTTTTAGTTTTGACTTTTTCTTTTCTCATTCTTTCTTATTTTTTGCTATGTAAGTTGAGACAAAGATAGTTAAGGCCATGAATTTGCCCCCAAAATTTGAACTACAGATGTGATCAATCAGTGTTAGTGGGTGCATTCTATAAAGTATTCATTTTTTACTATGATAGATGCTTTTGTGTTTGGTGGGGTGGCCATTTCCCAGTGTACAGGTGCTGGGACCTTGCTCTATCCACTTAATGATGTTTATACCCTCATTTTGGACGTTTCTGTGCCACCCTCTATATCTCTTGTGTATTTTATTTTTCTGATAAAAGCTCATGGTATATCTTACTCAGGCCTGTGAGCAGTGCTCCTTTGGCGACATTGGTGCAAAGAGCAGAACCCCACAAGCAGCATGAGGTTCCCTTCACTGGTGTCTCCAATATTGCATTTTCCTCTGCCAACTGGTCTCCACACTTTTCCTAGCACCATAAAGACTTCAACTCTTTCTCCTAAGGAATTTTCTGGCAATTGTCGACTGCTAAGCACACGACTTCATGAGTGTTCCCCTAATACACACGCATGTTGTAACCTACCATGCAGACTATTTCTTGATGTGATATAAAGCACCTGTACAGAATGAGACAGGAGAACTTTTGACTGCATATTCAAGCGGGTATGAAATCTCAGGAAGTTTTAATGGCTAACATTGGTGAATGTGGACAATTTGAGTTAGTGAGACATTTTTTGGGCAAGATTTGACAGGAAACATTTATTTAGATGTATAGGAATTACTAAGGTTTTTTATAATCAAGCCTTGAGGAAAATTTGGCTTTGGAAGCAGGAGATGCTCAGTGGCTCTGCCCCAGGAAAGTCTCCTGGAAAGGGCACCTCAGCTTATGCTCAGTACAGGGAGAACATTAGCAGGAAGGCAAAGTCTGCTCCCCATGACATCTGCTGTCCCATCTTGGACATTCTATTGTCTCCTAGAGAGTTCTGGCATCCTCTGTGATGTCACCAGTGTTGTAGTGACAACCAGTGCCCTAGTTTCTCTCAGTCTGAGTCTGGCAGTTACAAGCTAAGACATGTTTTCCCGTCTTCGCAAGCGTTTTGGGAGGGGGAACGTCGATTCTGGAGAGACTAGAGTGAAGGAGTCTGGCCTTTCGTCTCAAAGTAATGATGGACAAAGACAGCACTTCTGGGGAATGTGGAGTAAGTTCTGGGCAGTGTATTTTGAGCTTCCTGCCAGGGTGGCTGCAGGCTTAAGCTGACCTTTCTAGCAATGGGCCACAACAACTGGAGCATCTGAAAAGGAATTGAATTTCCATGAATATCACAATTCCTTAAAGTCAAGGATTTCAGAACTTTAGTTTCCCCATCCCCACTGGGAGGATATGGTAAGCCCAATGCTATTATCCTGTGAACTTCTGGTCTTTACTTTTCACTTCATTTGTTATGTTACATTGATATAATAACACCATCAGGAGTCATGGAGGGTCCACCTTTTCTGAGTTTAGACAGGGCAGCAATGTATATCACTATCATTGCTTCTTTAAATACAGTGGATATCTGACAGTAAGAACAGGGAGAGATTGTGCTCCAGGCAATAACCTTATGTTCTTAGACCTTCTCTGATTTCTTCTAACTGGCATGGTCATCGTTTGCTTTATATATTAGAGGTTGTGTGTTACAAAAATTTTTCTACATACCAAAACTATTTGGAACGTGTAGACCAAGATTCAGCCTGTAACCTATTCGCACTTCTGGGGCATTTGGTATTTCACATAGGGACACTGATAAGTCTGTTGAACACATCCTCCCTGGAAATGCCTTTTAAATCCAAAGTTGTTGGCTTAGAGTATCAGGGTAGGACATCTGAGTGTCTACAATCACTCAAGTTTTGTGGATGGTGAATTTATCATCTGAGTTCTGAAGCCACAGGAGTGAGGGTCCTGAAACCAAGCTGTACCCTGTTCAGCTGACAATAATCCTGGAGAAGCCATCTCCATGGTACATGTAAGCACGTGATGTCCGGAATAGGGAACACCTGGCTGCTTACATCTCTTGGTCTCTATAGAGTAGTGGGAGAACTGAGATCCCCTGAGGAGGCCTCTTAAGCATAGACCAATCGCCTAGCAGTGACACTGGGTTCCTGGCTTGTTCTCCTGTTTAGGCTTCACTGAGGTCTATGAACACTCTATGCATTCTCCCCATGCAGGTTAACTTGTGTTCTTCTACCTACAGACGCTGGGAGAGAAACATCATCCCCTGGCACTGATCTAAGCAAGAATCAGGCCATGAAGGAAAAGGAGAGGCTGATTAAAGAGCTGCAGCTCATTACCGAGGAGAGAAATGACCTGAGAGATCGCCTGAGGTTTCTGACAGAGAGATCTATGAAGAACAGGTATGAATCGCTCCAAATGCTCTTGTTTCATTCCTGGGTCTGCAAGGTCACCTTTTTCTTATCCTGTTAAGGTTTTGGGTTCTAGAAAGCTGTGCCTCCCTAACCACCCTGTGCTAAACCTCACCTCCCATATAGTGGAGATTCAGAACCTGACCCTTCCTGAGGAGCAAGATGGAAAATGGACTCATCTGCTTCCATTTATTTAAAAGCAGAACTTGTGGTCTGAATGAAGAATTCAGGGATAAATTCAGGGAGAGTGAGTTCCCAGTGTGCATTTGCAAAGCCCTTGACAGCTGGTGGCTATGCAAGATTGTAATTGCAGTGAGTTTATGGTGAGTCTCTGTACTTGCTAGGCAGGGGACTGAGTGCTGGAAGATCCAGGCAGCAGCCTGGGGTAATATAGGACCCACCCTGAGTTCATATATTCCTAAATGCCGATGTTCATTGTATTCTATTTTGGGGCCAGGCCACACTTCAAGCCAAATCCATATTATGAAGACCTGGAGAGAATGGAGGAGGCGGTCATGTCAATTCTGCACAACTTAGAGATGGAGAACACTGAGGTCCATGAGAACAACCATAAGCTGAAGAAGGAGATTACCTTCTCTAGGTAAGTCCTGGTCAGAAAGGCTATCACTTGTGGAATGGCCATTTCTGACTTTCTTTGTTCTGTATTGGATGGTCTTCAGCTCTGGTTCTATCTCTTGTGCTATTTACCCATCAGTGTGCCAGGGTCATTAGGACTCAGTTTTCAGTTCCATAAAAGACTGTTCCTCATCCCAGGATTGTCTAGGCATCTTCAGAAGACTCTAGAGAGAACAGTACTGATTGAAGTCAGCAGAAGGTTATTAGGCTGCCCTGGACCTATGGTGTCACACCAGGTTTTACAAAACTCAGTGCGTGGACCACATGGTTAGCATGACCTTCTCTTGGTTCTACTGACCTCCTTTGAGGGTGTTGGCCCACTACTAATTGATGTTGGCCCCATGCATTGGGCTTTCATGGATAGTTGTAGATCCATGTTCTTTCTCAGAGGTGTGGACACTAATTGGTGTCAGGCCAAGCAAACAATTTATTCTTCCCCGAATTAACTCTTTATGGTTTGTGCAGCAGCCTTATATGTATCAAGATGCATTTTATTAAGTCTTCATGGGTATCTGGGACCTGGTATAGTTAGTGGGACTTGGGAGTAGGAATGGGAGAAAGGGCCAGCATGATCTTACTATGCATACTGTATTTCCAGAAACCTGCTCAGCCAGCTCCTGATGGAGAACACATGTAGGAAGAAGTTGGTCCCACTGAAGCAGGAGAACAAGGAGGTACATCTTGATTGTGCACTGAACCAGAAATATTTGGTTGACTTCAACAAGAAAGATAAAGACCATCAACGGCCAGAACCAGCATTATCAGGTAGGGACGAGCAGATGTGTTAGCTTAACAATATCTGATAAAATTTGCCAATTTGATACATCTTTGCTTCTCTTACCACCTTTCTAATTTACACTCACAACCAGCCAACCACCTCATGTAATGGAATTGTTCATTGCTCTGCCTATGCACAAGTATTCTAGGAAGTTAACCACTTTTCAGAAACTGAATTATTGTGCAAGCATATTTTGCTCCTGTTTTTGAAGCTGCAGTCTAGAAATGGTGACAGATGAATAACATATCTCATTATTGCATATCCATGTGATAGATTGTATCCTATGTAGAGTTTTGAACAATTTCTTGGTTCTTGAACCTTTGACACTCTGTGGTCATGTGACCTCTTGTGTAGGAAGCGCCTTTGTGATAAGAACCAAGTGCAAATGTCAAATTAGTACTTGTCATTGGCTTTATCCTTGGTGACATATGGACATCTCCTTTCTTCCTGCAACCCGATGAGGTCTCTTGCCATTGCCCTGTTCTTGGTTTGCACTGGTATAAGTCTGGGTCCCCTATTGGCAGCCCACATTACTGTGAGGCTTGCTGGAGATTTTGCCCTGCCTGCAGAGTAGGCAACAATGATATCAGTTAAAAGGTCCATGTCGACCGTCCAATAGAACTGAGGTGGTAGAAGGCAGCATTCTGACAGCTGGCTTGCATTTCCCCACCAAATCAGTGTCTGAAAAACTGCCTTCCTCTCCCAGGTCTCAGAAAGTGCAAGAGAGCTGGAATTGGACACACCCCAGTAAGAGAGCTTCCTGAAGAATAAGTTGCTTTCTCAGGAGTCCCTGATGACCAACATCCTGAATGGTAACATTTTTTGGATGAGTATTCATCCTCTGCGTTAATTTGTCATTTCTTAGAGACCCTAAATTTATATAACACTAAGCCAGCCTGACTGATTGAGGTCTTACTCACTTTCTTCTTCAGAAAACAGCACTTGAGAGACAACTTGGGGGACCGCCTTTCATTATGTGTGCTAGAGGAGAAACAGCAATACGTCTGTGCTTCTAAATATTCTTTAAGAATATGCTTTTAGAAATATTTTTGTTATGATTTTAATTGAAGTTTTCTTTTTGTTGTTTCATATTTATATGTTCTTGTTACTATTTTTACTTTAAAATATTTTTAAATATTTTTATTCATTTTAATCCTGTTTTGTTGTAAAAATGTATTTGTTATGAATAAAAATTGAATTCTATCTCTTGACTCTTAAGACCATCTTTCTTACTCAAGGGTTCTGTCCCTTCCTGTGGACCTAGAACTGAAAGCTACAGATGGATCTCTGCATGTTCCATGGAGCCCGGGCTAATAAGTGAATTCAAAGTCACCAAGGTGTACCCAGTGTGACAGTGTCTTTTGTGTGGAGAATGTGGCTGTTCCTCGGACACACACTTTATGATGTAATCATTGACATGCTTTACCCAAATGTTAGGGTCCTTGTGGTTCTTCTGAGAGAGCAGCAGATGCTCTACCCTGTGAGTCATCACCACAGCTCCTGCAGGTGGCTTTTGTTATTCCACAGGAGGTGCTGTATTAGGTGGACAAGATCACCTATGATTAAATAGAGAGATCTCAGGAGATGTGTATTCACAGGGAACTTACTGAGCCGACATGCTCAATGTGTTAGCTTGCCAGGCATCCCTACAGAGCTCTGGTGTTCCCACTCCTCATTGTGGGTCAGGATCATCCTCCAGCACCACTTAGTTTTCATATTAGAGCAGATCTTTCACCTGTTATCAATGATGACCATATGTATTATGCACATCTGATAAAATACAGAATAGAAACTAGATCCTGTAAGCCAGCTTGGCATATTGTGTTCTATTGATAGCAAGAAACGTATCTTAATCTAAGCAGTTTAGGGAGAAACCTCAAGAGCATACATAGTGAATGCTTCCCATAGCTGTGAACACAGGTTTCTTTTGGAGAGCAGGCCTGTGCAGGCCCAGAACCTAGGTTGGGCAGTTCAAGCTACCCTTTTTCCATGGCCAAACTGGGATCATATTGAGAATATATTTTTTCCAGGTGACTGATTTCCAATTTATGGAATTGAACTAACTTACTGAGAGTGGAGGTGACTCACAGAGTTAAAGTACAGAAGGAGCAATCCAGAATGTCCACAAAAACTTGCTGTCACCCCAGGGCTTTAAAAGCTCAGCAGCTAGAGAAGCAATGTAGTATTTGGTTATTCTCATGCTTAGGTCTAGTCATTCATTATAAGCTGAACATGACACAAAAAGAATCATCTGTGTCAATATAGAAGCTAGTTGTAACTAGATTCACCCCACACTATCACATCACTACCGTATTTGAGGTTCTCAGTTACTATCTAAGAACCTGGAAGAGGCCTGGGTCTTGCTACACATACTCATGATTTATGTCTTCATGACACTGTGTGCTTTGTTCTGTTGATGCTACCATTGGCATACAACACCTTGGATACTTTGTGCTGACATCTGTGACCTTAGACAATAGTTCATGTCATGCCTAACCTGAATAAACTGTCCTTAGAGTACAATGTGGTATGAGGGGCCTTCTTTTCCTATGAGATAGCAAAACATTTCCAGTCTTCAGTCAAGTCTGTCAGCCATTGTCCAGTGCCTGTCTTGAGATGTCCACCTTTTCAGCTGAGAGTCTTCATCCAGGCTGCTCTGTAATTCTGTAGAAGATTAATAGGTCCCAGCCCTAGGATTTAATTCAGTGTGACTGCACTTGCCGAACATGCTCAAAGCCCTGTGATCCACCCTAGCCCTCTGTGCTTTAGAGAAAAAAAAATAAAGAACGAAATTGCACTTGAAATTTCTCCCCCAACAAAAGGAGAGCCTGCATAGGGCCTTTAAGTAACTCTAAGCCCCAGCTTCCCCACAGCTCCCTCCATTGATTCAATTATTGATCTGTTTTCATTATAGCTCACTTTATTTTTGGTGTGCAAAGAATATGCACCATGTCAGTAAAGTGTGTGTGTGTGTGTGTGTGTGTGTGTGTGTGTGTGTGTGTTTGTATGGGGAAGGGTCCATAGTAGAAACTGTCCAGCTGCATGCAGACTCATGTTACTACTGCCCCATGGCACCTTGCAGGGAGCACTGAAATGGTGGCTACTTTAATACAACCTAAACCGGGTGTGCATGGTTTGCAGTGAGATTGTGATGTCATCCCCACTGGAGAGAGCAGCAAAAGCTTCATTTATTACATGCTAATTTTACCAAGGTGAGGCAAAGCCTCATCTTATAGAGTGTCTGGTAGGATTTGACAGCAGGAAATAAATTCAAGGCTCAAATCAAATCAATCAATTACAAACAAAGAGAAAAATACAAAGAGTCAAGGGAACCACGAGCTGTGTGTTGGTTTTTTGTTTGTTTGTTTGTTTGCTTGCTTGCTTTTTTTTTTTTTTTTTTTTTTTTGTTGAGAAGGTCCACCAGAGAGACAACCTCTTCCTCAAACAAACTATACACCAGAGAGACAATACCTAAATGACAAAATTAGAAATAAAAGGGGGATATAACAATAGACAACGAACAAATTCAACAATCCTCCCTGGTTTGAGTGCCCTGGGGAAGTTGGGAAGCCATTTTTCCCTATCCTGTGTGACTTTCCCTGCATAGTGAGCTCTCCTGCAGGAGATGCTTTCACATGCTTCTTTAAAACCACCTGTTCCTCAGATCCAGATCAGCTGTGAAAACAGGCTTCTTCAAGATAGTGTGAGAGCTACCCCTCCCAGCTCAGAGCTGCAACTCCATAGGATCCTCCACTCCCAATGCTGTGTGGGTCCCATGGAGAAGTCAGAGCAAAGTGCCCCTTCTGAGAAGTGACTTAGAACAGAAGGTTCAGAAGTGACAGTCAACCCCCAAGTGCTTCTTCCAGGAGAAAGCAACCAGCTCTTCTTATGAAACAGTGTAGGCTCCCACATGACCCAGGTCTGTGACTGGGAAAGATTTTCTGGAGCTTAGTTGCCCTGTCACAATGGGGCTACATTCTTGATCCATGCTCATTCCTACAACAAAAGGTCCTCCTCCTCCCTCCCAGGCCTTCAGTTGAACCGAGGTCCTTCCAGGACCAACAGACCTGAGAGAACAGAGTGCATCTCAGGGGAGAGAAGAGGCCCGAATAATTTTAAATGGGAGAAAAACCCCATATCCGCCATCTAACAACGTTAGGGTTTGTGCATATGTGGACTTCAGAACCTTAAGGTCAGATTTTCTGATAACAGCTGCTGGTGAAGATGAAGTCTGCTGTGGGTGGGGTTGTCCCAGGCAGGGAGGGGATCTGACTCTGCAGGCCTGGCCAGCTTCTTCATTCTCCTGAAACTAAGTGTTGGTCAGCTGTAAATCTGAAGTGAGAGTTGTTTTTTGTCAACTCAAATGGATGAATTTCAAGTCTCACACACTATGTGAGACACACATTTACCCACAGGGGATTTGAACTCACTTCTATAGAAGTGACTGGGGCGAACAGAGGGAAAGCATTCTCACCTTTAGCATTCTGTCTGTATCAGAGACGACGGGGACTGGCTTCCTGGACAGACATGTCCAAGCAGACACACCGTGTAATGGGGGAAAACTGAGGTAAGAAATGTCCTGGGGACAGTGATTTCAGATTGTGCCTTCAGCCAAAAATCTCTGTTGCCATTAAGTCAAGCAGCCTTGGGCCTCCTAAACTTGTCACTATGTCAGGATGTCTCTGCTCTCACACCTGCATCAGGTCCTCCTCAGATGAAGGCTTCTCAAAAAAAAATTATATATATATATATATATATATATATATATATATATATATATAGCAATGTTTCTAAACCTGTGGGGTGAAACCACTCACAAATTTATATCAGATATTATAATTTATAAGAGTAGCAATATTTGTTATGAAGTAGTAATGGAATAATTTTGTGCTGGGGGTCACCAAGCATGAAGAGCTGTATTAAAGGGTTGCATCAGTAGGAGGGATTTGAACCACTGCCATAGAAGCTGACACATGGGAGCAGACTCCTCATGTGAGTAGAGACCCATGGCAAGGGATACTGTGTCCTACCTTAGGAACCAGAGGCAGAATCTATCCCAGGAGTCTGTGGGTCACCTTGTCTTAAATTCTCCCAGGGTCAAGAATAGCATTGATCATCTCAGCAGAGTCAGCTTGCACAGCCACATCAGGCCCATGGCTTCCCTGTACAGAGAAGGATGTGGGTCTAAGTGACAGTCAGTGAGACTGAGGGGACCCTGATACTCATTTGCTTTGAGCTGTGGTTTCTTCACCTGTAAAATGGGGGTGTTTCTGCTGAATTGGGTTGTTGTGGAGATTAACAGAACATACAACCTGCTCAGTGTCTGCCTGGCATGGACCCTGCTGGTTAAATGGAAGCTCTCGATGGTGATGCATTTAAAAGTAGAATCTCGAGCCCCATAGTGTTAGATGTCAGGAGACATACAGGGGTTGTAAGGGTTTTGTGATTCCAAGAGAGCCTTGAATTAAAACCAAAGGATCTTGTTTTAAATTAAAAAAAATCAAGTATAAAGTGCCAATATGAAATAATCATAAACAGAAATGAGCTAATTCCTGGAAGTCATTTAGTTTTACATTTTCTGCTTCTATTTTCAAGGCATCTAGAGTAGCACTGTACGAGATCCTAAAACCTTCTCTTATGGTGCTACCCATTCTTTCCTGTCTCCTTGAGGACTTCTCAGGTGACTTAAGAAAACCTGATTTCCTTTCAGATTGTCCCCAGCTGCTGTGATCTCTCTGTCCATGGGCATTGCCAAAAGCTGCAGAGCCAATGTGTTGTTTTACAACACAAAATTTCCAGACATCAATTTTACCAATGAAGTCTCAGGAGTCAGATGCTGAATTCACGTAAAGCTCCCAACTGTCCTTCCTAATTCACTGTTCCCCCAGAAGAAGGGCATTGTAGCTCCCTCTGCACGCTTTCTTAAAAATCCTTCAACTCAAAGACTTTCCATTGCCCTACTTATCTTCATTTCCTATCAAGTTGTGCCTTGATCTGCTCTAGACCTAAGTGCCCTTTAGCTTTGCAGTAAAGGTGTGAGGTAGGTGAGCTGAACAGTAATAAAGTCCATGTTCACAGTAAACAAAGAGCTCTTGCATTAAATGTCTGTGCCCTGGCGATGCTATACCACACAATACTTTTTCATTAAATAATACATTCAGGGTGATCACAGTGTGATCAAATATTTTGTAACATAACTTAGTAATGTTCTCTCTATTACATAAGTCAAGTACTATCCTGTGTATTCTGGTCTTTTTCTGTCATGTCTGTGTTCATCACCATGGGAATCCCAAGGAACATCAATCCTGGGCTTTTGAAACTGTTGCATACAGCCAACCGGGGACCAAAACTACCCAGGAGACTACTGATACTTGACACACATAAAGTCACCTCCCTATTTTCATATAGTTTATGGCAAGAATTCACCATTGCTGACCATGTCTCATTATCCAACGTGCTCCTAAATGGAAGAGTTGGGGTCAAGGAGGTCACTAACAAAGCACAAAACACCCATCTCAGATAAATATGTATGATTTTTTGAATTCAAACATCCATGGATGTCAGGACACAATTAAAAGTCCAAACATAAGGATAAGAGACATAGAAGAGAATTGAGATTTCCAGTTCATAGGTCCAGTAAACATCTTCAGCAAATCATAGCAGAAAACTTCCATAAGGTAAAGAAATAAAAGGCCATAAAGGTACAGCAAGCCTACAGAACGCAAATTAATTTAACCAGAAAAATTTCCTCCATTCACATAATAATTAAAACACTACATGCACACATAAAAGAAAGAATATAATACGGGGTAAGGTATAAATATCCAGTAACAAATGAATTCAGACCTATCTGATTTACACCAGACTGCACAACGGAGACTCAAAAAGCCAAAAATCCTGGACAGATGTAATGCAGACCCAGGTTCTTATACCCAGCATAATTCGCAATCAGCACGAATGGAGAAACCAAGACATTTTATGACAAATCCAAATTTAAACAATATTTTTTCTCTAAGAAAGCATAACCGAGGACAATAGGAGGAAAACTCCAAGAAAATGAGCTAAACTATACCCAAGAACAAAACCAAGAAATTAATCACCTCACAATAATTTAAAAAAAAAAAGAGAAGCACACAAACATAATTTCCCCAAAACCAGAAAAAGAGGAGAAAGCAGCAACTATTGGTCTTTAATATCTAACCAGACCCTCTGTTACCAACCCCCCAGCTCCTAGGGACAAAACAGCCAGCCAAAGTGCATACAAGGATGGGTCTATGGTTCTAGGTAACTGTGTAGAAGAGGAGTGACTTAAGTGGAATCCATGTGGTGGGAGGCCATTGACTACCCTGAGGCCTGTTGCCCCACCAAAAGGAGATCCTAGAGGTGTGAGGTGGGAATGGGTATGTGTGGGTGGGGGAACACTGTCATATAGGCAAAGCTGAGCAGAAATGGGATGTAAGATTTGATGAGGGGAGTCTGGAAAGAGGGAAAACATTTGAAATATAAATAAATAAAATAACCAATTAATAAAAAAATAGCCGAAAATAAAATAGAAAGTGAAAAGGTAAAAGAAAACTGACACCAAAACAAAACTAAAGAAATCCCTGTAGTGTATTGGTCTAATTCTGCTTGTATTTAATGCTAATTTGTGGAACTCAAGACTGGTTAACCCCAAAGAAGCTGACCCTGCTCCCAGTTAACTGTGATTATAAAGAAGCCAACAGCCAACAGCTGCACAGCAGAGAGATGGGGGAGGTGAGCTTTGAGGGCTTTGCTAGAGAGGATCATGAGGAGGGAAGAAGGAAGAAGAAGCTGCCAAAGAATAAAGGAAGAACGAGTGTTATGGAGAAGAGAGAGGAAGAGGACAGCAGCCATGGGTTAAGGGAGAGGAGAGCCTGGCCCTGAGGGCTGTCCAAGTGGAACAAAGAGCAGCCAAGATGCTACACAGTCAGTAAGAGATGAGCGTTATTGTTTGGAAAGTAGATCTGATACCATGGAGGGCAGGCAGCTGCCCAGCTACTGTGCTGATTAGGGCATAGTACACATAAATTTAACACAATGTGTATAACCAGTAAGACAGCGCTGTAGAGGATCCTAAAAGGATTACTTTAGTTTGAAGGGAAGGATAAAATGCCAGAGGAAACAGGAAATAATTTAATAAAACTGTGACAGTCAATCAAAAGAAGCCAATAAAAACCACAAAAATTAACAAAATGACAAAATTTAATACATAGTTTTAAATAATCGGGGGCTGGGGATTTAGCTCAGTGGTAGAGCGCTTACCTAGGAAGCACAAGGCCCTGGGTTCAGTCCCCAGCTCCGAAAAAAAGAACCAAAAAAAAAAAAAATAATATTTGCATGTCACTAAACTCAATTCCCCAGTAAACAGACATACAGTTAGCCAGAAACAGGATCACCATCATGAGAGATGTAGAGGATATACTAGGGAAACAGACCTAAGACACAGGTCCCTATAGCAATTCTGTGCAGTTTCTCTATCAATAAAAACCAACAAGCTCTAGAGGTAAATGTTTGTGTTAGTGCTGACCTACACCACCAGACATATATTTTCTTTTAAGTAAATAACAAAATCATGGGGCTTACAATGTAATCAAATATCCTGAAACGTGAGTTTGCAGTGTTCCCTACACTTTTTAAATCAAGTCTGACTACCATTTTGGTTGTTTCCAATCCTGTCTGAGTGCATCATCAAGGGAATCCCAAGGGAAATCAGAAATGGGTTCTTGAAGCTGTTGCACAGGGCCAGTATAGACCTAAGTACCACAGAGGAAACCTTGATTCTTATCACAAGGGATCATTCACCATCCCTCTTGTCACATAACTTATGGCAAGATGTCACCTCTCCTGACCTTAGCTTCTTCTCCTAAATGCTGCTGAAGGGAAGATTTGGTGTCAAGGGTTCTGGATTCAAACCACACCAACACTGAATTCATTTAAATAGGTGTAGTTCATTGAATGCACACACCAATACAGTTCAACCAGAGCAACAGCTCACAACTGTGTACTGGACATTGCTATGGCCCAGCTCATTGCAAGATCCACATGGGCTCATGCACAAGTGCTGGAAATGCTGCTGTCTATGGCCCTGACTCAGGGTTATTATTTTCTTGGATTCTAATGGGTCCTACGTGAAACTCATAGTTGGGGAACTTGTTAAGATTAACAAATCTCATAACATACAGAACATAAGAAGGTATGTTACCAGCACCACACAGTTCAATGTCAGATTTTTTTGTTTTTCTTAGTTTGTTTCTTGGCATCCATGATGTGGAGGCATATTACAGAACAATAGGAAAGAGCTGGCTGCTGTGTAACAAATTTGCTGCTATTAAGGTAGGTATGGGGGCAAGACCTCAGCAGTAGCCCTTAAGATGGGAAGGAGATGATGTGTTTGATAACTGAAAGGAACTGCCTCAGCTGTGTTTCTCTGCCTGCTCAGTGCCCACTCAACATCACTCTGTCCCTGAAGAGGAACTCAAGGTCTGCCCCCTGCTGCCTGTGAGCCAGGACTAGGCACAGAAAGGCAAGGCCACAGTGCTGGTTTCCAATCCCTCAGTAATGCTGGATTTCCAATAATGTACTTGTATACACAAATACTGTGTGGTAAGTTGCAAAAGATACTAATCATTTCTCATATAGGGCAGCAGTTGATTGACTACAACTAATTCTATTTAAGAAAAGAGAAAGAAACCTGGCTCTTGTGGAAATATACAAAGAAATATCTATGGTGGTGGGGAATGAATTCTGCCATGGACTGAACTCAGAAAAGAGGGGTTGGAAGAAAGATGCATGGTTAAATAGCCCACCAGGTTCATATTGTGTCAACTTGATTTAATCTAAGGACAAAGAAGTGGAGTATCTCTGATGGCTTTCTTCTAATCCCTTGAAAGGATCCCTGGGGATTGGCCTCAGTACATCACACTTCTTGATGGGGCAACAACACTCAAGGAAGCTTGAGACTGTCATAGGCACAGTATTATGCTACATATACAGAGTAGATAATACTAAGATGTTCAGATGGTGGTATCCATTTGTATGCACTCTTAATGTGGACCTAAGGAAAGAGAGAGATCAAGGTCCTTAGAATAGAAAGATCAGTTCCAGTTTTTTTTTCTACCATTCCAAACTGAACGGCTGGTAGGGAGAGAATGGTAGATAATCGAGAATTAGTAGATGATGCTTTGAATGAAGTGTGGGTTTCTGTGCTGGTTTTAGACAGGATCTCAAGTATCACATGTTGCCCTCTCCCTGGCTGGCCAGGTTCACTCTGAGCTCAGATGAACCTCTTTCCACTTTCCAATACATAGGCTTACAAGAGTGGCCTCCAAGGACTGTGAGGACAGCATTAGCCTTTGACAGTTGAGGTGTGTAACCCACAACTATAGTTTTAGCCACGTTTTCCCATGTCTACCAGCTATTTCAGATTGTTGCTGTTAGATGCCTGACAATCAAGGACACAGAAAAATACCCTGATAGAGAGCAAGGACATGGTGATCACATCCTTGCCTCTTCTGTATGTTCTGGTTGAGGTCTGTTAAAATTCCAATATTGCAAAAATCTTTATATAGGGCCCATCACATTAAGGGTCACTATGCACTGTTCTATCTAAAATGGCCTAATCAGAACTGACTACCATATAACACTTCCTGCAGTCCTCATATGAGAGAGAAGCTTGAGCTTTTTGTTTTGACTTTTTCTCTTCTCTTTCTTTCTTATTTTTTGCTATATAAGTTGCTATATGAATTTGCCCCCAAAATTTGAACTACGGAAGTGATCTATCAGTGTTAATGTGTGCATTCTATAAAGTATTCATTATTTACTATGATAGATGGTTTTGTGTTTGGTGGGGTGGCCATTTCCCAGTGTACAGGTGCTGGGACCTTGCTCTATCCACTTAAAGGATAAGCACCATTTAGCCGTTTATGTGCATCCCCTATATCTCTTGACTATTTTATTTTTCTGATAAAAGCACATGATGTATCTTACTCAGGCCTGTGAGCAATGCTCCTTTGGTAACATTGGTAAAGAGAAGAGAACCCCATAAGCAGCATGAGGTTCCCTTCACTCGTGGTCCCAATATTGCACTTTCCTCTGCCAACTGGTCTCCACACTTTTCCTAGCACCATAAAGTCATCAACTCTTTCTCCTAAGGAATATTCTGGCAATTGTCGATTGCTAAGCACATGACTTCATGAGTGTTCCCCTAATACACACGCATGTTGTAACCTACCATGCAGACTATTTCTTGATGTGATTTAAAGCACCTGTACAGAATGAGACAGGAGAACTTTTGACTGCATATTCAAGCTGGTGTGAAATCTCAGGAAGTTTTAATGGCTAACATTGGTGAATGAGGACAATTTGAGTTAGGATGAGACATTTTGGGGCAAGATATGGAAGGAAACATTCATTTAGATGCATAAGAATTACTAAGGTTTTTATAATCAAGCCTTGAGGAAAATTTGGCTTTGGAAGCAGGAGATGCTCAGTGACTCTGCCCCAGGAATGTCTCCTGGAAAGGGCACCTCTGCTTATGCTCAGTACAGGGAGAACATTAGCAGGGAGGCAAAGTCTGCTCCCCATGACATCTGCTGTCCCTTCTTGGACATTCTATTGTCTCCTAGAGAGTTCTGGCATCCTCTGTGATGTCACCAGTGTTGTAGTGACAACCAGTGCCCTAGTTTCTCTCAGTCTGAGTCTGGCGGTTACACCCTAAGACATGTTTTCCTGTCTTCGCAACCGTTTTGGGAGGGGGAACGTCGATTGTGGAGAGACTAGAGTGAAGGAGTCTGGCCTTTCGTCTCAAAGTAATGATGGACAAAGACAGCACTTCTGGGGAATGTTGAGTAAGTTCTGGGCAGTGTATTTTGAGCTTCCTGTCAGGGGGTGCTGCAGGCTTAAGCTGACCTTTCTAGCAATGGGCCACAACAACTGGAGCATCTGAAAAGGAATTGAATTTCCATGAATATCACAATCCCTGAAAGTCAGGATTTCAGAACTTTAGTTTCCCCATCCCCACTGGGAGGATATGGTAAGGCCAATGATATTATACTGTGAACTTCTGGTCTTTACTTTTCAGTTCATTTGTTATGTTACATTGATATAATAACACCATCAGGAGTCATGGAGGGTCCACCTTTTCTGAGTTTAGACAGGGCAGCAATGTATTTCACTATCATTGCTTCTTTAAATACAGTGGATATCTGACAGTAGGAACACGGGGAGAATTGTGCTCCAGGCAATAATCTTATGTTCTTAGACCTTCTCTGATTTCTTCTAATTGCAGGGTCATCGTTAGCTTTATATATTAGAGGTTGTGTGTTACAAACATTTTTCTAAAATACCAAAACTATTTGGAATGTGTAGACCAAGATTCAGCCTGTAACCCAATGGCACTTCGGGGTTTGGTATTTCAAACAGGGGAATTGATAAGTCTGTTGACCATGTCCTCCCTGGAAATGCGTTTTAAATCCAAAGATATTGGCCTAGAGTATCAAGGTAGGACATCTGAGTGTCTCCAATCACTCAAGTTTTGTGAATGGTGAATTTATCATCTGAGTTCTGAAACCACAGGGGTGAGGGTCCTGAACCAGCTGTACCCTGTTCAGCTGATAATAATCCTGGAGAAGCCATCTCCGTGGTACATGTAAGCACGTGATGTCCGGCATAGGGAACACCTGGCTGCTTACATCTCTTGGTCTCTATAGAGTAGTGGGAGAACTGAGATCCCCTGAGGAGGCCTCTTAAGCATCGACCAATCGTCTAGCAGTGACACTGGGTTCCAGGCTTGTTCTCCTGTTTAGGCCTCACTGTGGTCTATGTACACTCTATGCATTCTCCCCATGCAGGTTCACTGTGTCCTTCTACCTACAGTCGCTGGGAGAGAAACATCATCCACTGGAACTGAGCTAAGCAAGAAGCAGGCCAAGAAGGAAAATAAGAGGTGGATTAAAGAGCTGCAGCTCATTACAGAGGAGCGAAACGACCTGAGAGATTGCCTGATGTTTGTGACAGAGAGATCCATGAAGAACAGGTATGAATCGCTCCAAACGCTCTTGTTCCATTCCTGGGTGTTCAATGTCTCCTTCATCTTATCCTTTTAAGGTTTTGGGTTCTAGAAAGCTGTGTCTCTGTAACGACCCCTTTTTAAACCTCACCTCCCATATAGAGGAGATTCAGAACCTGACCCTTCCTGAGGAGCCAGATGGAAAATGGACTCATCTGCTTCCATTTATTGAAAAGCAGAACTTGTGGTCTGAATGAAGAATTCGGGGATAAAGTCAGGGAGAGTGAGTGCCCAGTGTGCATTTGCAAAGCCCTTGACAGCTGGTGGCTTTGCAAGATTGTAATTGCAGTCAGTTTATGGTGAGTCTCTGTACTTGCTAGGCAGGGGACTGAGTGGTGGAAGATCCAGGCAGCAGCCTGAGGGGGTTCATCTCAATGCTTGACTAGAAGGTCTCAGGCTCAGGCCTGTTTGTTTTTGTCTGTGTGTCTTGCCCTCTGAGACAGCAATGGTGCATGCATTTCTCCTGGTTCTCACAGTGCTCTCTGTTTCCATATTTCTCTTTCTCTGTTTACATTTCTCTTTATTTGTGGCTGTGTCTCAGTCTGTGTATGTGCATGTGCACACATTCAAATGCATATGTATAACATTTATATGTTTATATTTCCCTCCAAATTTGAGTCTACGGGTCTATGTCTTAGCCTGAGTATTTACCCATGCTACACTTTCGTGGAGATGTGAGTGCTTTGTTCTGGGAGCCCCACTGTCAACAGCACAGTTCTTTGACTGTGTGGTCACATTTGTCTGTACAGTTGTATCCATTGGGCAGATTATTATTTTGTGGCCAGATGTGATCTCAACTCCATAATTATGTGTAATGCCTGTCTCTACACTATTAGTTATTCAGAATGAATAATTCCTGTTGTCAAAACAGGAAAAATCAAATCACATTTTCTGGGTGTGTAGGGGAGTACCCGGAAGAGCTGTGGCTGAGGCTTTTGATAACATAACTGTCTTGACTCCAGGTCCAGTCTTCTGTATTGAACAAAGGGAGCCATGGAACCCTCCATCTGGATGCTGAGCTTCCGGTGTCCTGGCCCCAGAATAACAAGTTTCTGAAGCTGAAGAAGATCCCAATATATAGAATTCAGAAGGTGTCCTTCCAGGGCTGGGGTAGTACAGGACCCACCCTAAGTTCATATATTCCTAAATGCTGATGTTTGCTGTATTCTATCATTTGGGGCCAGACCCCACTTCAGGCCAAATCCATATTATGAAGACCTGGAGAGAATGGAGGAGGTGGTCATGTCAATTCTGCACAACTTAGAGATGGAAAACACTGAGATCCATGAGAATAGCCACAAGCTGAAGAAGGAGATTACCTTCTCTAGGTAAGTCCTGGTCAGAAAGGCTATCACCTGTGGAATGGCCATTTCTGATTTCTTTGTTCTGGATTGGATGGTCTTCAGCTGTGATTCTATCTCTTGTGCTGTTTACACATCAGTGTGCCAGGGTCATTAGGACTCAGTTTTCAGTTCCAAAAAAGACTGTTACTCATCCCAGGATTGTCTAGGCATCTTCAGAAGGCTCTAGATAGAACAGCACTGATTGAAGTCAGAAGAAGGTTTTAGGCTGACCTGGGCCTCTGGGGTCATACCAGGTTTTACAAAACTCAGTGCGTGGACCACATGGTTAGAATGACCTTCTCTTGGTTCTACGGACCTCCTTTGAGGGTGTTGGCCCAGTACTAATTGATGTTGCCCCCATGCATTGGGCTTTCATGGATAGATGTAGATCCATGTTCTTTTTGAGAGATTTGGACCCTATTTGATGCTTGGGCCATAAAAATTTTCTTCTTCCCTGAATTGGCTCTTTCCTGTTTCTGCAGCAGCCTTATATGTATCAAGATGTATTCTACGTCTTCATGGGTATATGGGTTCTAGGGTTGTTAGTGGAACTTGGAAGTAGGAATGGGAGAAAGGGGCAGCAAGATCTTACTATGCAGAATGTATTTCCAGTAACCTGCTCAGCCGCTCCTGATGGAGAACACATGTATGAAGAACTTCGTCACATCTATGCAGGAGAGCAAGGTGGTACAGATTGATTGTGCACTGATACAGAAATATTTGATTGAATTGAACAGAACGATAAATATGAATAGGAGAAGACCAGAAACCGCCAGACCCCAGCAATATCTGGTAGGAATAAGCAGCTGTGTGAGCTTAACAATATCTGATACCATTTTCCAATTTCATACATCTTTGCTTTCCCCTACAAGCTTTCTAATTTACACTCCCAACGAGCCAATCATGGCCTGTAATGGAATTGTTCATTGCTCTGTCTATGTACAAGTATTCTGGGAAGGTAACCACTTTTCAGAAACTGAACTATTGGCAAGTATATTTTGCTTCTCTTTTTGAAGCTGCAGTCCAGAAATGGTGACAGATGAATAACATACCTCATTATGGCATGACTGTGTGATATGCTATGTAGAGTTTTCAACAAGGTCTTGGTCCTGTGACAAATGACATTTTGTGGTCATGTGACCTCCTAGGTAGGAAGCACCGTTGTGGGATAAGAACCAATTGCAAATGTCGAATTCATCCTTGTCATTGACTTTTTTTTTTATCTTGGTGACATGTGGACATCTCCTTTCTTCCTGCAACCCAATGAGGTCTCTTCCCATTGCCCTGTTCTTGGTTTGCACTGGTATAAGTCTGGGTCCCAGATTGGCAGGCCACATTACTGTGATGCTTGCTGGAGATTTTCCCTGCCCGCAGAGTTAACAACAATGATATCAGTTAAAAGGTCCATCTCGACTGTCCAATAGAACTGAGGTGGTAGAAGGCAGCATTCTGACAGCTGGCTTGCATTTCCCCACCAAATCAGTGTCTGAAAAACTGCCTTCCTCTCCCAGGTCTCAGAAAGTGCAAGAGAGCTGGAATTGGACACACCCCAGTAAGAGAGCTTCCTGAAGAATAAGTTGCTTTCTCAGGAGTCCCCTGCTGACAAACATCCTGACTATTAACAACATTTTTTGGATGAATATTCTTCCTCATAGTTAATTTGTCATTGCTTAGAGACCCTAAATTTATATATCACTAAGCCAGCCTGACTTACTGAGGTCTTACTCACTTTCTTCTTTAGAAATCACCACTTAAGAGACACCTTGGGGGACCGCCTTTCATTATGTGTGCTAGAGGAGAAACAGCAATACATCTGTGCTTCTAAATGTTCGTTAAGAATATGATGTTTAGGGGCTGGGGACTTAGCTCAGTGGTAGAGCGCTTACCTAGGAAGCGCGAGGCCCTGGGTTCGGTCCCCAGCTCCGAAAAAAAGAACCAAAAAAAAAAAAAAAGAATATGATGTTTAGAAATATTCTGTTATGATTTTCATTGAAGTTTTCTATTTGTTGTTTCATAGTTATATGCTCTTGTTACTATTTTTCATTTTTAAAATACTTTTAAATATTTATATTAATTCATTTTAATCCTGTTTTGTTGTAAATTGTATTTCTTATCAATAAAAATTGATTTTAATCTCTTGACTCTTAAGACCATCATTCTTATTCAAGGGTTCTTTCTGCTCCTGTGGACTTAGAACTGACAGCTGGAGATGGATCTCTGCATGTTCCAGGGAGCCTGGGCTAAATAGTGAATTCAAAGCCAGCAAGGTGTACCCAGTGTGAAGTGTCTACTGTGTGGATAATGTGGCTGTCTCTCAGATGCACACTTTACTATGTAATCACTGCCATACTTTACCCATACTGTCATGTGTTCTGCTCACCTTAACATATAACAGTCTGCATCTCACATTCATTGTTGACCCTGTGCCCCACATATTGAGTAATATACACTCATTGCTGTACAGCTACAGAAAAATTGACAACATTCTCAAAGGAATACAGAAGTCATCCTAATGGAGAACCATGTGCTTCAGCTTTTCTTGCAATACAGCATCGATATTTACCCCAGAGATTATGACCTTCAATGTCATGCTGGGAAACAGGTTTTGACAGATGGTCTTGTCCTTGACCAGAAGTATGCTGTGTTTTTATTGATGTAGATTAGACTTACTTTTATCATTTATGTCAATGGGTCTTTTTTTCTACAGTCTGTCTGTGGCCTGTCCTGGGTGAATTTCCCTCATAGTCCAAAGGAAGGAATCCCATTCCCCGTTGTATATTATTGTTAGGGACCACGTGGTTCCTCTGAGAGAACAGCCGATGCTCTAACCTCTGAGTCGTCACCACAGCTTCTTCAGGTGGCTTTTGTCTTTCCAGGGCATGTGCTGTATTAGGTGGACAGGATCACCTCCAATTAAATAGATCTCAGGAGATGTGTGTTCACAGGGAACTTACTGAGCCGTGCGTGCTCAACGTGTTAGGTTGCCAGACATCCGTACAGGGCTCTGGTGTTCCCACTGCTCATTGTTGGTCAGGATCATCCTCCAGCACCACTTAGTTTCCATATTAGAGCAGATCTTTCACCTATTACCAATGAGGACCATGTATATTATTCACATCTGATAAAATACAGAATAGAAACTAACTTCCTTTAGGCCAGCTTGGCATAATGAATTCTTTTGATTGTTAGCAAGAAACTTATCTTTATCTAAGCAGTTTAGGGAGGAACCTCAAGGGCATCCATAGTGAATGCAGCCTATAGCTGTGAACACAGGTTTCTTTTGGAGAGCAGGCCTGTGCAAGCCCAGAACCTAGGTGGGACAGTTCAAGCTACCCTTTTTCCACGGCCAATCTCAGATCACATTAAGAAAGTATTT
This sequence comes from Rattus norvegicus, assembly GCF_021556685.1. Lineage (NCBI taxonomy): Eukaryota > Metazoa > Chordata > Mammalia > Rodentia > Muridae > Rattus > Rattus norvegicus. The sequence continues at coordinate 1,026,262 of NW_028238785.1, forward strand.
CTTCCAGGTGACTGATTTCCAATTTATGGAATTGAACTAACTTACTGAGAGTGGAGGTGACTCAGAGAGTTAAAGTACAGAAGGAATAATCCAGAATGTCCACAAACAGTTGCTGTCACCCCAGGGCTTTTAAAAGCTCAGCACCTAGAGAACTAATGTAGTCTTTGGTTATTCTCAAGCTTAGGTCTTCTACTCATTATAAGCTAACCATGACACAAAAAGAGTCATCTGTGTCACAATAGAAACTAGTTGTCACTAGATTAACACCACACTATCACATCACTACCGTGTTTGAGGTTCTCAGTTACTATCTAAGAACCTGGAAGTGACCTGGGTCTTGCTACACATACTCATAATTTATGTCCACATTGTCAGCTGAGAGTCTTCATACAGCCTGCTCTGTAATTTTGTAGAAGATTAATAGTGTTCTTGTGAGCACAATGTGATTAGGAAATCGGGGGATCCCAGGAACCTCTCTGAATTCTAGCCCTCCATGCACTGTCAGATGCAGCCAGAGGACAAGGGGCTGTCGGTTCCAGGACTCTCCACATCCCTGCTGGGGTGCCATGCCCAGACTGGAGAGTGAGGGTCGGTCCTGCTGTCCCCAGTCCCTCATGCCCAGAGCCTATCCACTGGCTGGCTGGGCTTGGCTTTCCTGTGCCTGGCCCTCCTTTGCCCATCCCTGCCCTGCCTTGCCCTGCCCTGTTGACTCTCACTACTTAGGCCAAAGAATTTGAGATTTGGGCTCTCTGGCCCTGCACTCAGAGCCTCTGGGAAGCAAGGAGACCCAAAGGGACAGACCCCAGGCCTGGCCCTGGAGTCCTGCATCTCCCCCTACCCAGAGGTGTATTCCACAGTTCTCCACTCCAAGTTTAGTTTTCAGGGACCCCAGCAGGTGGCGCTCGTTGCTGAGCCTCACATGTGAGCCTGGGATAGTGGTGGGATGTAAAGTGCTGGAAGTCTTTCAGAAAATCCAGGCTTTTCTCAAACTCTCTGACCATCCAGCGCCCTCCCTGGTTCACCCACCCTGTGGAAGGTGGGAATCCACTTTTGGATGTCCTGTGTGACTTTCCCTGCAGAATGGGTTCTCCTGCAGGATATGCTTTCACATGCTTCTTTAAAAGCACCTGTTCCTCAGACATAGATCAGCTGTGAAAACAGGCTTCTTCAAGTCAGTGTGCGAGCTCCCCCTCCCAGCTTAGAGCTGCAACACCATAGGATCCTCCAGCCCCAGTGCTGGGTGAGTCCCCCAAAGGACTTAGAGCAAAGTGTTTCTTCTGAGAAGTGACTTAGAACAGAAGGCTCAGAAGTGACAGTCAACCCCCAAGTGCTTCTTCCAGGAGAAAGCAACCAGCTGTCCCTTTGAAACAGTGGTGGCTCCCACATGACCCAGTTCTGTGATTGGAGGAGATTTTCTGGTACTTTGTTGCCCAGTCACAGTGGGGATACATTCTTGATCCATGCTCATTCCTACAAGAAAAGGTCCTTCTCCCCACCCAGGCCTTGAGTTGAACCCAGGTACTTAAAGATCAACGGACCAGAGAGAACAGAATGCAGTCCAGGGGAGAGGAGAGGCCAGAATGATCTTAAAGCAGAGAAAAGCCCCATATCGGCCATCTAACAACTTTAGGGTTTGTTCATAGTGTGTACTTCAGAACCTTAAGGTCACATTTTCTGATAACACTGTTAGGAGAAGCAGAAGTCTACTGTGGGTGGGATTGTCCCAAGCAGGGAGGGGATCTGACTCTGCAGGCCTGGCCACCCTCTGTGTTCTCCTGAAAATAACTGTTGGTCAGCTGTAAATCTGAAGTGAGAATTGTTTTTTGTCAACTCAAACGGATGACATTTCAAGTCTCACACACTATGTGACTTTACACACAGGGGACTTGAACTTACTTCTAGAGAAGTGACTATGGGCCGTCAGAGGGAAACCATTCTTAACTTTAGCATTCTGTCTGTATAACAGTCTACAGGGACTGGCTTCCTGGACAGACATGTTCAAGCAGACTCACATTGTTATGGGGAAAACCTGAGGCAAGAAATGTCCTGGGGACAGTGATTTCAGATTGTGCCTTTAGCCAGGAATCTCTGTTGTCCTTAAGGCCTGCTAAAACATGTAACTAGTTCAGGGCATCTCTGGTCTGACAACTGTTCCGGGTTCTCCTGAGAAGAAGGCCTTACTTTAAAAGTATTTCACAGATGCCCTTCAACAGAGGAATGGATACAGAAAATGTGGTACATCTACACAATGGAATATTACTCAGCTATCAAAAACAACGAGTTTATGAAATTCGTAGGCAAATGGTTGGAACTGGAAAATATCATCCTGAGTGAGCTAACCCAATCACAGAAAGACATACATGGTATGCACTCATTGATAAGTGGCTATTAGCCCAAATGCTTGAATTACCCTAGATCCCTAGAACAAACGAAACTCAAGACGGATGATCAAAATGTGAATGCTTCACTCCTTCTTTAAATGAGGAAAAAGAATACCCTTGGCAGGGAAGGGAGAGGCAAAGATTAAAACAGAGACTGAAGGAACACCCATTCAGAGCCTGCCCCACATGTGGCCCATACATATACAGCCACCCAATTAGACAAGATGGATGAAGCAAAGAAGTGCAGACCGACAGGAGCCGGATGTAGATCGCTCCTGAGAGACACAGCCAGAATACAGCAAATACAGAGGCGAATGCCAGCAGCAAACCACTATAGGTCCCCTATTGAAGGAATCAGAAAAAGAACTGGAAGAGCTTGAAGGGGCTCGAGACCCCATATGAACAACAATGCCAAGCAACCAGAGCTTCCAGGGACTAAGCCACTACCTAAAGACTATACATGGACTGACCCTGGACTCTTTCTCCATAGGTAGCAATGAATATCCTAGTAAGAGCACCAGTGGAAGGGGAAGCCCTGGGTCCTGCTAAGACTGAACCCCCAGTGAACTAGACTGTTGGGGGGAGGGCGGCAATGGGAGGAGGGTTGGGTGGGGAACACCCATAAGGAAGGGGAGGGGGGAGGGGGATGTTTGCCCGGATACCGGGAAAGGGAATAACACTTGAAATGTATATAAAAAATACTCAAGTTAATAAAAATAAAAAATAAAAAAAAAAAGTATTTCACAGAGCAATGTTTCTCAACCTGTGGGTCGAGACCCCTTCCCAGGCCCTTTTTTTCTGATACTTTGCCTATCAGATAAGTTGCATATTATGACTTACAAGAACAGCAATATTAGTTACAAAGTCGTAATGAAATAATTTTATGGTGGGGGTGACCACAGCATGAAGAGCTGCATTAAAGGGTTGCATCATTAGGAGTGATTTGAGCCACTGCCATAGAAGCTGACAGATGGGAACAGACTCCTCAGATGAGTAGAGACCCACGACAAGTGATACTGTGTCCCACCCTAGAACCCAGAGGCAGAATCTACCCCAGGAGTCTGTGGGTCACCTTGTCTTAAATTCTTCCAGGGTCAAGAATAGCATTGATCATCTCAGCAGAGTCAGCTTGCACAGCCCACATCAGGCCCATGGCTTCCCTTTACAGAGAAGGATGTGGGTCTGAGTGACAGCCAGTGAGACTGAGGGGACCCTGATACTCATTTGCTTTGAGCTGTGGTTTCTTCACCTGTAAAATGGACGTGTTTCTGCTGAATTGGGTTGTTGTGGAGATTAACAGAACATACAACCTGCTCAGTGTCTGCCTGGCATGGACCCTGCTGGTTAAATGGAAGTTGTTCATGGTGATGCATTTAAAAGAAGAATCTCTAGCCCCATAGTGTTAGATCCCGGGTTGTGGGGAGCAGGTGTGGCGGCAATCCCAAGATGGCGCCCGGGACTGCTGCCAAGTCTTATGACTAGCACCTGACTTCCTCATACATCCAAAAGTAAGCCACGCCCATCGTGTGAGCTGCGCAGGCGCACCATGACACAAGATCAGGCCATTTGGCGTGGACCTATGAACTGAGACTATGTAGACTGGACTGATGGGGCGTGGTTACTGGTTTTTTAGTAGGGAGTGTCCTTGGGGGTAGGAGATTGCTGCTTGCATGCAGAAAGAAATAAATGCTGAATAAACTGCTTTGAGAAGAACTTCGTGGTGTCTCTCCTATCTGCAGGATGGAGACAGAGACGACACCGGTGTCATACAGGTATTGTAAGCATTTTGTGACTCTACGACCACCACAGATTAAAACTGAAGGCTCTTGTTTTAAATTAAAAAAGAAAGAATCAAGTATAAATTACTAATATGAAAAAATCATAGTCAGAATTGAGGTAATTCCTGTGAAGACATTTAGTTTTTCATTATTTTCTCCTTGAGGACTTCTCAAGTGTCTTTCCAAAATGTGATGGCCACACAAATGGTTCCCAGCGGGTGTGATCTCTCTGTCCATGGGCCTTCCCAAAAGCTGCAGAGCCAATGTGTTGTTTTACAACACAAAATTCCAGACATTAAGTTTACCAATGAAGTCTCAGGAATCAGATGCTGAAGTCAAGTAAAGCTCCCAACTATCCTTCCTAATTCACTGACCTCTCAGAAGAAGAGCATTCTTGTTCCCTCTGCACACTTTCTTAAAAATCCTTCAATTCAAAGACTTTCCATTGCATTAGTCATCTTCATTTCCTTTCAAGATATGCCTTGATCTCCTCTGGACCTAAGTGCACGTTTTACCTTTGCAATGAAGGTGTGTAGTAGGTGAGTCATATGGTAATAAAGTCCATGTTTGCAGTAAACAAACAAATTTTTCTTTAAATGTCTGTGCCATGGCAATGCTATACCACACACTAGTTTTTCACTAAATAATACATTCATAGAGATCACCGTGTGATCTAATATTTTGTAACATAACTTAGTAATGTTCTCTCTATTATAGAAATCAAGTTCTCACATGTGTATTCTGGTCTTTTTCTGTCATATCTGAGTACATCATCATGGGAATCCCAAGGAACATCAAACCTGGGCTTTTGAAACTGTTGCATGTGGCCAACTGGGAATCAAAACCACCCAGGAGACTACGGATACTTGACACACATCAATTCCCCTCCCTATTTTCATATAGTTTATGGGAAGAGGTCACCATTGCTGACCATGTTTCATTATCCAACGTGCTACTAAATAGAACAGTTGGGGTAAAGGAGGTCACCCACAAAGCATAAACACCCATCTCAGATAAACATGTATGGTTCATTGAATCTAAACATCAATGAATTTCAGGACACAATTAAATGTCGAAACCTAAGGATAATAGATAGTGAAGAGAATTAAGATTTCTAGTTCATAGGTCCAGTAAACACCTTCAACAAATCATAGCAGAAAACTTCCATAAGGTAAAGAAAGAAAAGACCATAAAGGTACAACAAGCTTACAGAACATCAAATTAATTATACCAGAAAGAATTCCTCCATTCACACAATAATTAAAACACTAAATGCACAGATCAAAGAAAGAACATTAAAAGGGGTAAGGTATTGAAGAGCTAAATTTCAAAAAGTCAGTCACAAACAAAGTGCTTACATGCCTGAGAGAATTTGAGATAGGGTTCACCGACCCGGCTATCAGCCCCCAAGGACACTGGCCATCTGGAGCCACCCCCTCCCCTTCCTTCACTCCCTGAGGATGAGTCATCCCCCTGCTGAGTGAGATGAGTCACCCTACCCACATTGCTGAGATGCTAGATTACACGTATTCTTTGCTGATGTAACTCCGCACTAAAAGTAACTGTGCACCATTTGAATCAGCCAATCATGTGTAACAGCGCGAAATCCCCTGGCTTTCCCTATATAAACCCCTGCCTTTAGAGGCTCGAGGTCGGCTCCGTGAGATACGTGTCGTCCCGAGATCTTGTTAATAAAGCTACCTCTTGTTGTTACATCAAGATCGGCTATGCGTGTTTCCTGGGGCAAGCCATAAGGAGACTGGAGCGAGAGTCTCACCAAATTTGTGGTTCTTTCAGTATAAACATCCAGTAACAAAAAAAATTCAGACGTATCTGAATTACACCAGACTTCTCAACAGAGACTCTAAAGGTCAGAAAATCTTGGGCAGAGCTAATGCAGACACAGGCTCCTATATCCAGCATAATCCTCAATCACCATAAATGGAGAAACCAAGATATTTCTTGTCAAAACAAATTTAATGAATAATTTTTTTTTTCCGGAGCGGAGGACCGAGCCCAGGGCCTTGAGCTTGCCAGGTAAGCATTCTAACACTGAGCTAAATCCCCAACCCTACAAAACCAAATATAAACAATACTTTTCTCTAAGAAAGCACAAAAGAGGATAATAGGAGGAAAACTCCAAGACAATAAACTAAACTATACCCAAGAAAAACCAAGAAATTAATCATCTCTCAATAATTTCAAAAAAGAGAAGCACACAAACATAATTTCACCTATAACCAGAAAAAGAAGAGAATGCAGCAATCATTGGCTTTAATATCTGACCAGATCCTCTTTCCCTAATCCCCAAGCTCCCAGGGGCCAAACTGCCAGCCAAAGTGTATGCAAGGATGCTCCATGGTTCAAGGTGAGGCCTATTGCCCCACCAAATGCAGATCCTAGAGGTGTGAGGTGGGGATGGATATGTGTGGGTACAGGAGCACTGTCACATAGGCAAAGCTGAGCAGAAATGGAATGTAAGGTTTGATGAAGGGAGTGTGGAAAGTAGGACAATATTTGAAATGTAAATAAATAAAATAACTAATTAATAAAAAATAGCCAAAAATAAAATAACAAGTAAAAAGGTAAATGAAAATTTAACCAAACCAAACAAACAAACAAACAAAAACTCCTGTAGTGGATTGGCCTAATGCTGCTTGTATTTTAATGCTAATTTGTAGAACTCAAGACTGGTTAACCCCAAATAACTGACCCTGCTCCCAGTTAACTGTGATTATAAAGAAGCCAACAGCCAACAGCTGCACAGCAGAGAGATGGGGGAGGTGAGCTTTGAGGGCTTTGCTAGAGAGGATCATGAGGAGGGAAGGAGGAGGAAGAAGCTGACATAGTATAAAGGAAGAACATGTGTGATGGAGAGGAGAGAAGAAGAGGACAGCAGCCATGGTTAAGGGAGAGGAGAGCCTGGTCCTGAGGGCTGTCCAAGGGGAACAAAAACAGTCAAGATGCTACACAGTCAGTAAGAGCAGCTCTCAGGCGAGCAGAGATCAGCAGAGACCCCAGACCAACAAGCTACTCAAGCATAACTCTATCCAAACTCCCTCTCAATATCCCGGGTCCTCCATGGGCCTGGCCTCAGCGTGTGTCCTGCGTCAGCACATGTGTCTGTCTCAGCTGACATCACTCTGCCCATCAGCCCGAGCCCAAGGAAACAGCGAGAAACCACACAGCCCACCAGAAGGGTTTTTGCTGTGGTTCTATGAAGTCCCAACAAATGCAGCTCAACTACAGAATGCAAGGCAGACAAATGCATGTGTGTCCTTAGTGCAGAACCCTTCATCACATGTCCTTTCACATGCGTGCTTTAGCAGAACATCCTTTTACCTGCATCTGCCTCAGTGAAACATTCCTTCACACATCTGCCTTAGCCTTTCACCTGTGTCCACTTCAGGGAACCAATCCTTCAGGTGTAGAATTTCTCTAGATTAGCAAACCGCATACAGAACATTCAGAACAAAACAAGGTGTGTGGTCAGCATGTCCTTGAGCCAAGTCCCTTCTCCTCGTCAGTGACAGCAGGCCTGTTACAGCAACAATATGAAATGGCTGGCAGGCATGGAACAAAATGGCAAAGGTATTCTGGGGGATGTCACACCGTACCAGCCAGCAGCTCAACTGAATTTTTAAGTTTTGATGGTACAAGTGAATATACTTGACCTTCAAAAACTGAGAGAGCCCATTATAGTATGAACTATATAATCTAGGCCAAGACCACCTCTAGGGCAAAGGCCCTCAGCCTGTGGGTCGTGACCCACACAGGGTCTCCTAGCAGATAGTTTACACTACAATAAAGATTCATTACAGTAGCAAATTTACAGTTGTGAAGTAGCAACAAAATAATTTTGTAGTTGGAATCCCCACAGCATGAGGAACTGTTCTAAAGGGTTGAGGCCATAGGAAGGTTGAGAAACACTGCACTAGGAAATTATGTTTTCTTTCTCTTTCATATTTTTCAGACAGAATCTCAAACTGTAGCTGAGATTGGCTTGGCTTGGAACACGTGTGTAGTTCATGCTGGCATCAGTCTTATGGCAATTCTCCTGCTTCAGCCTCCTACTCAGGAGCCTACCAGGGTGAGATCACAACCACGGGTAATGTGATTGCTGTTCTTGGCTGTCAACTTGAGTGTACCTGGAATTAACTAATGCCAAATGGCTTGATGCCCTGTGAGGGGAAGATCTCTCTCTCTCTCTCTCTCTCTCTCTCTCTCTCTCTCTCTCTCCTTCCTTCTTTCTGTTTTCCTCTCTTCAACCCCCTCCTTTTGGTCCTCCTCCTCTTCTTTGGTTTTTTTGAGACAGGGTTTCCCTGTGTAGCTCTGGCTGACCTGGAATTCATTTTGTAGACCAGGCTGGCCTTGAACTCAGAGATCCACCTGCCTCTACCTCCTGGATGCTGATGCTAAAGGCATAAGCACCATTGGATTTTTTTTCTTAATTAAATTTTCTGAAGCAAGAAGACCTACTTGTAATCCAAATCTTGGAGATCAGAAGATAAAGCTTTAATTCAGATCTTTTGAGATGGAAAGGCCCACCTCTAATCTGGACCACACCATCTTTTTTCTTTTTATTTTTTTCATCTTTATTAACTTGAGTATTTCTTATTTACATTTCGATTGTTATTCCCCTTCCCGATTTCCAGGCCAACATCCCTCAACCCTTTCCCTTCCCCTTCTATTCGGGTGTTCCCCTCCCCATCCTTCCCCCATTAGCGACCTCCCCCCAACAATCATGTTCACTGGGAGTTCAGTCTTGGCAGGACCAAGGGTTTCCCCTTCTGCTGGTGCTCTTACTAGGCTATTCATTGCTAGGTATGGAGTTGGAGTCCAGGGTCAGTCCATGTATAGTCTTTGGGTAGTGGCTTTGGTTGGAATTGTTGTTCATATGGGGTCTTAACCCCCTTCAAGCTCTTCCAGTCCTTTCTCTGATTACTTCAAAGGGGGCCCCATTCCCAGTTCAGTGGTTTAATGATGGCATTCAGCTACGTATTTGCCGTATTCTGGCTGTGTCTCTCAGGAGAGATCTACATCCAGTTCCTGTCGGCTTGCACTTCTTTGCTTCATCCATCTTATCTAATATCTGTATAGGTATGGGCCACATGTGGGGCCGGCTCTGAATGGGTGTTCCTTCTGCCTCTGTTCTAAACTTTGCCTCCCTATTCCCTGCCAAGGGTATTCTTGTTCCCCTTTTAAAGAAGGAGTGAAGCATCTGCATTTGGTCATCCTTCTTGATTTTCATGTGTTCTGTGCATCTAGGGTAATTCGAGCATTTGGGCTAATATCCACTTATCAATGAGTGCATACCATGTGTGTTTTTCTGTGATTGGGTTACCTCACTCAGGATGATATTTTCCAGTTCCATCCATTTGCCTATGAATTTCATAAAGTCATTGTTTTTGATAGCTGAATAATATTCCATTGTGTAGATGTACCACATTTTCTGTATCCATTCCTCTGTTGAAGGGCATCTGGGTTCTTTCCAGCTTATGGCTATTATAAATAAGGCTGCTATGAACATAGTGGAGCATGTGTCTTTGTTAAATGTTGGTGCATCTTTTGGGTATATGCCCAAGAGAGGTATAGCTGGATCCTCAGGTAGTTCAATGTCCAATTTTCTGAGGAATCTCCAGACTGATTTCCAGAATGGTTGTACCAGTCTGCAATCCCACCAACAATGGAGGAGTTTTCCTCTTTCTCTACATCCTGGCCAGCATTTGCTGTCACCTGAGTTTTTGATCTTAGCCATTCTGACTGGTGTGAGGTGAAATCTAAGGGTTGTTTTGATTTGCATTTCCCTTGTGACTAAAGATGTTGAGCATTTCTTTCGGTGTTTCTCAGCCATTCGGCATTCCTCAGCTGTGAATTCTTTGTTTAGCTCTGAGCCCAATTTTTTAAATAGTGTTATTTGTCTCCGTGAGGTCTAACTTCTTGAGTTCTTTGTATATTTTGGATATAAGCCCTCTATCTGTTGTAGGATTGGTAAAGATCTTTACCCAATCCGTTGGTTGTTGTTTGGACCACACCTTCTGCTGGCAGCTCATATCAAGGACATGGAAGAAGGAAGTTTGCTATATTAATTTGCCTACTTCTTCAGGATTCCTGCATGTACTGAAGAGCAGCTGAAATATCCAGCCTTATGGGGTCCAGGAGTTGCCCCATAAACCACACAAACTCTGACCTCACTTAGAGAGGGATGGTTTTTTGAATGCTCACCCTAAGACTGATCATCAGAGACGTAGCTGAGAATTTGTCAGGCTACGACCCTGGACATTTTTCTATGTCAGCTTATAAAGCCTAAATCTGTGAGCTCATAGGCAGGTGCTGGAAGGGCTGTCTGGTTGTCAGCCCTGACTCAAGCCATTTTAGACAACAAAGGTTCATACTGACTTTTTATCTGTTTAAAGATTTATTTATTTATATATAAGTACACTGTAGCTGTCTGCAGACACACCAGAAGAGGGCATCAGGTCTCATTACAGATGGTTGTGAGCCACCATGTGGTTGCTGGGATTTGAACTCAGGACCTCTGGAAGAGAAGTCAGTGCTCTTAACCATGGAGTCATGTCTGCAGCCCTCATATGGACCTTTAATTTTATTGGTCCTACATGAAGCTTTAATTATGAAATTTAAGATTAAGAATATTAATAAAAAATAATGCTTATGCCAATATTACTCTGGGACTGGTATGCCAACTCCATTCAGGCTGTGTATGGTTATCTCTTTTCCTTTGTAATTTTATAATTTGTCATTTCAGGGTATGGTGAACTCTTTCAACAAACGCTTGTCCTTGTGGATGGTATTCTATACCAGTAATATGTACAATATGGTATCATTGACAAAATGGTTTTTATTTTTGCTCTGATTGGTATTTTATTTCTCCTTTACAAATTCCACATAATAGAAAGAGGCTTTTTGATAACATTGTTAACTTTGCTGGAAATGATCATATAATCATTTGAAACAGCACAAATGTGCACATACAGGACTGAGGTTTCTGCAGCCTGTAAACACCTCTGTGGGTTTAACAAGGAAAAAAAGCAATTAACTGACAATTCAACTGTAACTCTTAGAAAAACACCGGTTTCCTTACCAAGCACGAGTGTCCTCTACAGGGACCTATCATCCCAGATGGCAATGAGTTCAAGCCTAGGGCAGCCAGTAGCAGCTCCCCACACCAGCTCAGAAGACCCTCCCCACCTAGCACTTCTTCCAAGTGCTCCTTAACCTCATCACAGGTGACAGCAGTCGCCCCAAGAGAGGACAGAGCAGCAGACACAGTGGTGGTGGTTCCCGAGTGTTGTGTGCGGCATTTCATATCCAGCGTCTCAGGAACGTGTCCATGCAAGCATGCGTACCATTCTTTAGACTGCTCCCCTAATTTCTTGAGTGAGGGGACCAGGCCTTCCTAATTCACTTTAGGTGCCTGGAATAACAAAGTATTTCACCAGAAGGGGTGTAAGCAGTGCTATCTGATAAGAATACGAAGAAGGAAAAAGCAGATATCTTAAAGAAAACGTGTGTTCTACTCACACTAAAATATCAGACCAATGCACAATATACTGCAAAACTGTAACACAATACGGCCAAACACAATGTTCAAATATTGAACTGTTCAAGCATGTGAAGATCATCTCCTGAAAGACAAACTGGGTTCTTATTTTGTAGCTACCTTTGTGTAACTTCAACTGCTGTCCCTCAACAAGGTCTGACACTGTCTTGGTACTTGTTAGGAAGTTGGATGAGACAATTTAAGCTCAACAGTCAACTCCCGGGATCTCCCAGCGCTCATTTTCAGCATTCGTCCGAGGACTGGGCATCATCTTCATCCCTCACTTCTCGGTATCTCCCTGAAGACTCCCCTTCTGGATTGTAGCTCTGCATTGTAATATTCAGTCTCTCAGCTAGTTTCTGTGCTGCGAGCTTTGCCCGCATCTTCTCATAATTCTGCTTCTGCTCTTTCTGCAGAGCCAGAGACTCTTCTATGGAGAGCAGCTGTGCAGGCAGGGGGTGGAGCAGAAGAAGGCGAGCTGCTGTGACATCATCAAGATGCTGCCTAGCCCTGCGTCTCTGCTCTTCTGAGGAAGCAGGAGACTGAGCCCTCTGACAATGACTTGTTGAGTCACTCTGTTGTGTGGGTAACACATTGGTCTTAAACTTATGAGGAGGGGGCACTGGGTTTCTAGCTCGCATTTCTAGCACTGTCATGTAATGAGGCTTCTTAGGAGTCTCACTCTGCAGTTCTGGAAAGTTCTCAGTGCTGGTGTTTTCTTCTGAGGGTTCAGTCTGGTCTGCAGTTGTGATCTTTTGCAATTTAGTGATAAACAGACTGTCGACGCTGCTGGAAACCTCTTCCGCTTGACTTGAATGCTGGGGGAGATGTTCATTAACTTCAGATGGGGGAGCCTGGGCTGTGATGCGGACAGACGGGCTGGTACTCACTGTGCAGCCAGTCTCCAAAGTCTCTTCATTGCCTTTGTGAGTGAGCTGTGTAGGTCCCTGAGTTTCTGAGGTTGTTTTAGATGATTCAATGTCTACTGACGAACATTCAGGAACTAATGATGAAGTATCAAGCATCAGGTCAGAATTCTGGGCCTTGTCTATGTCGGTATCAACTCTTGTGGTTGCTTTATGCCTTAGCTTACAGTCATCACTAACAGGATGAAGTAGTTCAGTTCTCCCTCTGACCTCTTCACTTTCTGAAATGGCAGCTTTCAGTTTGGCAGTGGTGTCTGAGATCTTTTTACCTTTGTCGGGCAATTTGCAAATGAATTTTTCTTTGCCCAAAAGTCTCTCCTGGCGCCTCAACCTCTCCCGCAGCTCCGCCAAACTCTGCCGCCCCACGTCCTCAGGAACCGGGGGCTCGAAGCCTCGGGGTAGGGAGCACATTGTGCATGGGCTGAGGCTGGCCCCGCAGGCAGGGTTCCCCAGCAGGGCCCATGGAGGTCGCAGGCTCCGTGGCTGCGGCAACTCTGGAGCACGTGCAGGAGTCGCCATTTTCCTGGAAGAGCCGACAAAATTGTTTAAATTGATAAGAAATATATGTTGGTCCATAATCAGTTTTAATTTTAGAAGGCGGTCCCATAACAGCAGAAGTTTCCAATAGATGCTGTATAACATGAGCAGTGCGTACTCCTGGCAATGGTGTAGCCCATACAAATATTGAAAAATTATCTATGCTTACATGGATATATGAAAGGCGACCAAACTCAGAAATATGGGTTCCATCCATCTGCCACGATGTATTAGGTTGCATTCTTCTGGGATTAATTTCAGATGCAATACATTTTATAAGTGAAGGCTCACAAATACGACAATTAGCAATAATTTGTTTGGCTTCAGAATAGGGAACCTTATATTTAATATGCAAATATCCTGCATTGGCATGATTATGACTGTTTTCTTCTGGGGTAGCAAATGCCACTAATTGATCTACCATATGATTGCCATGTGTTAAAGATGCTGGCAATCTTGAATGTAATCTAATATGTGTAATAAATATTCTAGAGTTTCAGAATAACAATAGTCCTTTAATATGTGAGAATAACATTTAATATAGGCTTAGATGTAGAAACAACAGCAGTTGCAATATTCTGTACTACTCCTACAACATAAGCTGACTCGGCTATAATATTTTTACATCATGAGTAAAATCCGGCAATACATTAATTACTGCTAATACTTCATTTTGTTGAACTGACCCAAAAGAAGATTCTTGCCCCCAAAATTTATCTTTGGTCCAATAAGCCATCTGTCTTAGATCTTTGGTCTTAGAGCCATCTGTAAACACAGTAACGGCAGATGGTAATGGATCAACAGAAATTAGTGTATTTATTACATTTTTTTTTGTGTTTTTAAGCAATCCCAGAATTTACTATGGGGAAAATGAAATTCAGTATTTCTAGTGTAAGGAATCATGGCTAATTGAAAAACTTCAGACGTCTGCATTAAATATTCCACTTTATTTTTGCTTAATGAGAAAACAAAAGCAGCACAATCATATCCCCACAGTGTAACAGGTCTTTGTATGCCTTGCTGAATAATGAAAGAAATTTGTTCCTCATATATTGTTAATGTTTTGTTAAAGTTAAATTTAATATATATCCATTCTAAAGGCAACTCATCTTGAGCTAAAGTGCCTATAGGATATTCAAGAGTATTTCAATGTATAATTTAATAACTCTATCTGGATCAATACGTGCCAAAAATGCATCTTTCCATTTTCAGAGAAGATATACTTACATGCCTTCATATAAGCATTAATATCCCCAGTCTCCTTTATAGGTAATTATGCTCTCCTATACTCTTCATTAGCATTTTCAAAAGCAAGCATTTTCAGCAGTTGTCCTCTAGCTTCCTCTCCTACCATTGTTCTTTCCAATGTTAATTTTAGTATACATAAAAACTTAATATATGGTTCATAGAAAGTTACTGCCTTTTTCAACCAACCACTATCATCCTTTATAATAAGTTGGTTGGGCCACACCTTGAACCGATGATAGACATTGTCCCAGGATAGACATTCTTTATCAGCAGGTCTCAGGGTAGAACTGGATATGTGACCCTGTTCTACAGTACTGTCCAGAGTGGTAAATGCAGCTTCTGAAGAGGAATGCAGGCCTGGCCTCTAGACCTCCACCTTCCAGGCCTGTCTGGAGAGCCTGATGCCCTGGCAAAAGAGACTCCTTCTCTCCAGAGGAGCACTGCAGTCAAATGACATCTCAGTGATGAAAACTATCAGTCCCCAAAGGCATGCCACTGAGCAGAGATAGCCTCAGTCATGCACCTCTGCCCATCCCCAGTTCCTCATGTCAATAACTCAACCCTTTCATGAACTAGATGGCAATACTTGAGGCAGGATGATCAGTAGTTTACTGGCCAATCTGGGCTCTATGAGACACTCTCCCTGAAATCAGAGCCAGCAGGAAATTCAGTATGAAAGCTCTTTGTAGCCAAGCTCAACAACCCGGTTCAGAGCCTGGGACCCCACACGGTAGGATAAAGTGACTCCCATGCTTTTTCCTCTACCTTCAACACTCATGCTTTGGAATGCACACCCCTACAATGAGATCAATACACATGGAATAAAAATTAAACAGAAAAATTAATGAAGACAATGCAGACAAGGTTTTAAAGGATCCTGGGAGTCCTCACTCTGCACTTCCCTTTCCTTTGCCTTGGGAACATCACCTGCACCAGAGGCTGAGACTTCCTGCAAGAGAGAGAGGAGAGATGCACTGTTCATTCCGCTGGAGCTGTGCAAAGACCAGAGCCACCCGCCTTTTTCTGATAGTGGGAACTGGGCCCAAGTGTGGGGTGCTCCTACTAGAGGCACCACAAGAAGAGGACCACCTTCCTCAAACCTTCCTAGAAGTCAGAGCACTGGCTATGGACTTCCCTCAATCCTCAGAGGACTCTCTTTCAGTGATGGCTCAGAGCCTCTTAGGACAGAGAGGGACCAGAGCTTCCCCCCAAAGCAAGATCCCGGTCTTATCTGACAGGTATGAGGGCTTAGGGATGGGACAGAGGATGTGACAAGGTTACATGTAGCACAGGGGCTAGGTTAATAAAGAAATCAAAGAGGAAAGAAACCTGGAAGATTCCTCATCTGTTCTTTTTTGCTCTATTCGTAGGGATGAGGTGGCAGTGTGGGGTAGAGGACTATGACACAGCACAGCCTTCTCTGCTCATGGTGAGCTTTCTAGGCTGCCTGGTCACTGTGACCAGCATCTTTTCAACTGTGCCATTCTACTACCAAGGCTGACACAACTGGTGGACCATGTAGCAATAGGACTGTACTGACTTAGGGACATTTGGAATCACACAATGATCATGTGTCACAGATGGGTTTCTTTTTTTAGAAAAGGATTAAAACAAAAACTATTTTGTCCATATGAGTGAGTACACTGTCCCTGTTTTCAGACACAACAGTAGAGGGTAGAAGATGAGATTAGAAATGGTTATAAGACACAGTGTGGTTGCTGGGAATTGAACTCAGATCCTCTGGAAGAGCAGTCAGTGGTCTTAACCACTGAGCCATCCCTCCAGCCCCAGTATATTGTATTTTCAATATTGTTTGTTTTTATTTCTTTTCTCACCTATGTCTGTATGGCGTTTCTGTGAGTACAGGTACTCATGTGCTTGTGTAAAGGTCAGGGACAACCTGAGCACAGGTCCTCACCTTCTACCTCTCCTCCATGGCTGTGTATGCTAGGCTAGCCCTTCCCCCTAATCCTAGAGACTGTCCACTTTAGGCTCCTATCTCCCTGTGGGAAGTGCTGGATGACAGACACTACTGCATTCAGGTTTATGTGGCTTCTAGGGACCTAAACTGTTGTTGGGCTTGTTCAGCATGAAAATAAACACCATTTCACAGCCCTAGCTGGGCCAGGCAGCACACAGGTCTTTGCTGCTCTTGCAGAAGACTTGAGTTCAGTCTCCAGCACCCGAGTCAGGTGGCTCACAACAACCTGAGACTCCAGGTCCAGGGACTTCCAAGCTCTTCTGGATAAACCTACATGGCAAAAGCAGGGCTGGGAGCTGGAGGCTTCTGGTGTTGGCTTCTCCCTGCAGTAGGGGGCAAATCATGGGCATGTGAGGTAACATGGAATCCTGTAATTCTACAAAGTGCAGAAGCTCCTGATGTCCCTCATGGTGCCCTAGAGCCTGTCCACCACACATGGAGGCTTCAGGAACATGGTCTTTTCCTGACCTGTGTGCACTGTGCATCCTCACTCTCTACCCCCTGCTTTTTGGGGTTGGAAGTCTCAGGTGTAGGAGGCGCCTACCATAGGCCTCTTCTCTCAGCATTTCAGCATTTTACCCACTTGACCTTCACCAAGCATACTTTGCTCTACACAGTTACCTCAGCCTGTGACCCTCATCCTCCAGACTCTTGTGAAGCAAACACCCATGGGTGTGCAGCTCTCATAGTTAGCCAGGCTAAAGGGGAAGGCAGCAAATCCTTCATGAACTCTACAGCTCCCGAGGCCTAGGAAAATGTCTATACCGGGGCTAAATTCATGCTGCCCTGTAAGACTACATTTTTCCTTTAAACAGAAGGATGTGTGGTGGTGGTGGCACAGGCCTTTGATCCTAACACTTGGGAGGCAGAGGCAGACAGATTTCTGAATTCAAGGCAGCTTCCTCTACAGAGCTAATTCCAGGTCAGCTACACAAAAAACAACACTGTCTCCAAGAGTAAAACAAAAAGAGAAAGAAAGAAAGAAAAAAAGAAAGAAAGAAAGAAAGAAAGAAAGAAAGAAGTGAAAGAAAGAAAGGAAGGAAGGAAGGATTCATATTTTGTATACAATGAGATGCCTGCCTGTCTATACCTGAACCACCATGTTAACTATAACTCTTGTCACATCTGTATTAATTCAAATACTGAAGGCCAAATGGTTAAATCTTAATGACTATACAATTGGGGGGTGGTGCTGAAGAGATGGTTGGTTTAGTGGCTAAGAGCAGAAGACCAAGGTTCAGTTCCCAGTGTCCACATGGTGGCTCCTATTAACCTGTAATTGCAATTCTAGGGAATCAGTCTGGACTTCACGGGCACCACACATACCACATGGTGCACAAGCATTTATTAGGTGAAACACTCAGGCCCATAAAAATAAGTATATAAAATATATGGTTAACAGACACTGTGATTCAGGAAGTTCTTAGTGACTTTGGTTATCATTTCTCTCTCCCAGAGACCTGTCTTCCTCATGCTCAGCCTCCCTGGCTTCTAGGACATTCCCTAGCTCAGTGGAGCATGAAGTACTCAACACCATAAGCCAAGCATTGCAAAGCCATCTGCACCTTCACTGCTACACCTTCTCCATGGCTGTGTCTAAAGGGAGAGACTTGGAATCTCACAGATGCAAGGCCAAACGTGTTGGGCTATGTGAGCCCAGCCACCCAACAGTCAGATCTACTCCTGTCCTTGGCTATGGCATGAGGCTCTTAAGACAAATTAATCTGAAGGATCTCAACAGCTATGCTGTTAGACCTCTCATTGCTCTGCCCGACCTACAAGCTCCTTTACTGGCTCAAATTCACACCTGAACTCCTCTCCTGCCTCAGCCACCATCAGCTCTTCTACTCCTCTCCACCTGTGCTCTGAATAATCCACACTAAGGTGGACGTTAACCTCTTGTGGACCTCCAGACGTATGCTTGTGATTACTCTTCATTGGCTGTTTTGTATAGGTAGGCGTGTTCTTCTAGTCTCATGCAGAACACTGCTCACACATTTTGGATCTTACAACACCCTCTTGATTGAGAATCCTGATTAATGACTGACTGAGCCTTCCATGCCTGAAGTCACCCTCTGTCTCCCAGTCCAAGATGAGAATCCCCACCCTAACCCCTGGTGTCCAGTTTCATTTCAGAAGCTAGACTCTGCACTGCCCATTACCTTTTGGTTCTCTGCCTCTAATTCTGTTAAATAGTTCCTCTCTTCTTTAAAACAAATTCATTTTGTTGTTTATTTTTTGAGACAGGGTTTCTCTGTTTGGCCCTGGCTATTCTGACAGGCTCTCTGTAGATCAGACTTGTCAGGAAACCAGATATCTGCCTGCCTCGGCCTCTTAAGCACTGGGATTACTGGATTGTGCCAGCATGTTTAATTAAAAATTAATTAGTGGCAGTGCATGTTGGCACATGCCTTTAATTCCGTCCGTTGGGAGGTAGAGGCATTGTGAGTTCCAGGACAGCCAGGGCTATAAATTAACACCTTGTCTCAAAGAAAACAAGCCAAAAATGAAACAAAAATGTTGCAATATGGTCTTAGGTATGTAACTGAGTCTGTTCTTGAACTCTGAATCCTCCCACTTTCACTCAGGTGCTAATCAGCAGGCTTCTGTCTTGACTTTCACTGAGCACTCAGGGCTGCCAGGACTGTTACCTCTCCCAGTGTAACTCCTGACTCTGTCATCCCCATCATCACAAAACTCCTGCTAAGAATTAAGGAAACCTGAATTCTAAGGAACAGTCGGAGCTCCAGTATTCCCAAAGCTCACTCTAATACAGATGGATCCTATGCTACAGAAAATGGTCACAGCTGGAGGTCTTAATTCAAGGACTTGGGACAGAGGGGTTGGAGGATCTTGAATTCAAGGTTATTTTTATGTTACATTGTTGCTCAAAGCGAGTTGGGCTGCTACAAGATACCCTGTCTCAAAACTATACCAAACACACCTAAAATGAAACAGAGGAGTTTGAGTGGGCACAGATGGGAAAGCTCGGCACTTTATGGCTAAGCCACCTGCTGCCAGCACCAAAGTCCATGCACAGCCCCCATTCTGAGCTGTGTCTGGGACCCCACTTAGGAGCACGCACCAAAGTAGCTCAGATCCAGGGCTTTTGGTCTAAGAGGAATTCAGGCAGTCACACTTTGGATGCCAGTTCTCCAGCTCAACTGCCTGTCAGCCCAGGATCTGGTCTTAGTCATGGCTTGGCATCCCTAAATTCCTCCCAGCTGTGCTCTGAACTCACCCTGTGCCCCGTTCTGATGAATCTGCCATTCTCCATGGGAGTAGCCTCAAGAAGTCCCTCACATCTGAAGCACCACTCTGAGTGCAATAAATACTGCAGGGGAGGGGCGTGGCCCGCAGAGCACCCACCCCTTTCAGCTGTAGAACATTTAGCTCTAGAGTGAGCACTGCTGTGCATTGTGGAACTTAAGCAGTATCCCAGCCTTGGCCTGGGAAGAGCCTTTGACACCCACACTTTATGGGGTGACATTGTCTCCTGAGAATAGAGTCAGGTCAGGAGCAGCAACTGATGTTCACGAGAGACAAACTTTCTTCACCACCTGCCCATGCTGGCCCTAGGATCTGGGCTTTTTGGGTGACATGAGTGCTGAGCCCCCCAGGTAGATGGGTTTTCAGGGGTCAGGTGGTTATTGTCACCAAAGGTATCCACAAGGATAAGTCATACTGTACTAATTCCCATATTAGATCCTTTCTCATGGGTCACAGAGGTCGTGCTGGGTCCTAAATGTGGACCCAGGTTCCTAGCACTTTTGAAGAGACTGGTCAGGGCACAGGCTTCAGGACATTTTGTTTGAATTATTTTGGGGGATTTTATTTTTACTGTTGGGGGCAAACCTAGTGCTGCCATGTGCTGGGAAAAGGCTTTGCCACAGCTGTAGATCATCCCTAATTATAAACTCCTAAATTCTCCCAATCCTGGAACTTTCTAGGTCCCTCACATGATGCAACCTTTGGGGGATTCCTCACATAGAATCATGGGGTGGATTGCATCCCAAAGAGAGACAGGGGGAAATGTTCCCCAGTGTCTGCCTGTGGCTGTGGTGATGAGAGTGGATGTAGTGACCAGTGGATGGCAGGGCCCATGTGAAACCCTTTTGGTTTCCACTTGAGTGGAATCTTCACCATGCCTTTTTTTTTTTTCTTGAAACACAGGTTGGCCTGGAACTTACAGTCTTCCATCACTCTGACTCAGTTTCCCATGACTGGGATCACAGGCTTAAATTACTATGCCCATCTTTCTTTTTTTGTATTTATAAATCTTCTAAAAGCCAGAAAGATCTAGAATTTAAAATTTTGCGGTCCAAGGCATTTCCAACAGGGGATTCTTGACCTAGGAGTGTCCAGACCAGTGTTTATTGTGTGGCTACTTCATTCCCATAACAGCTTATTTTTGACAAAGAGTTCCAAGGTGTGATGTCACTGGGCATCAGGCAGTGTCCCAAATAGCAGCACTGACTCAGGTTGTAATTTAGGCTGGAGAAACTTACTAGGACCCTTGTAATCCTAGCACCCTGGGGCCTCACATGTCCTTAGTCTGATCTAGTGATGAATCAACTGCTCTTGAGGGTGGATTGGAATTCTAGTCACTGTGAGGCAGGAGCATTAGTATCCTACAGCCACTCTGGGCTCCATAGGAAGACCCTGTTTCAATAGTAAAGGGGTCACCTGCGAGTTCTTACTGTCTTCCCTGAGGCCTTCCTGCTGGAGTTAGAATAGCTGTCTCACCAAGTTGAAGTAGAGGGCAGAATGTTGGTGCCTTCTATAATGAGGACTAGTAACAGATAGTCTATGGAAATTCTAGAAAGTTCTACAGGTATTTATGTCATGTGCATGGGAATTGCTGGCTTCCCTGTGTCCTTTGCCTTTAATTTGCAGTCCATGGGGCACCTGGGAATGTCCCAAAACCAGGCTGCACACAGGGCTTGTCCCATGATTCTCACTTGCACCCAGTGCCTGCCTGATTGTCATAAGTCTGACAGAGCCACTGTATGCTCACCTGACACCTGCAGATAGCAGTATATGGGACCCTACCATCCCCACACTGCCCATCAGTGTCTACAATGTCCCTATATGGCACTGAGATGATCTAAGCTGCTTCCGGCCTATGTGCTGCATCAGAATCTGACCATTCCTAATTTCCTCCTCTCTCACCCACACTAGAAGCCCTGTACCCACACTAGCCCCAGCTGGCCTGTTGCCTACTGACATCTCATGGACTCTGCCCCAATCCCCTGCCCTGCCCTGCCCTGCCCTGCCCTGCCCTGCCCTGCCCTGCTGTGCCCTGCCCCAAACCCCTGCCCTGCCCTGCCCTGTCCCAATGCCCTGCCCTGCCCTGCCCTGCCACAATCCCCTGCCCTGCCCTGCCCTGCCCTGCCCTGCCCTGCCACAATCCGCTGCCCTACCCTGCCCTGCCCTCACTCAGCTGACAACGTGGACATCTCTAGACAGTCACTGGACAATGGCTGACACACTTGTCTGAAGACTGGAAATGTTTCTCGATCTTGGAGAGGAAAGAAGGACCCTCCAACTACACTGTCCTCTAAGGAAGTTTGTTCAGGTGAGGGATGACAGGGACTGTTTTGTCTCACGTCACACATGTCAGTAGAAAATATCCTAGGTATTGGATGCTGCTGTTAGCATTAACAGAACAAAGCCCATAGTGTTGGGAAGATTAATAAATTATGAGTAGGATTAGAAAACCCCAAGCCTCTTTCAGGTCCTAAGAGAGCAAAAAATACCACCAAACACAGCATTAATGTGATAGGTTGGTTAAATCTAGTTACTAGATTCTAGTGTGATAACTATGACCCTTTTTGTGTCATGCTCAGCTTATAATGACTAGAGGACTTAAGCTTGAGAGTCACCAATGCCTCTCCCTTGCTTCTCTAGCTGCTGAGCATTGAAAAGCCCTAATGAGACAGCATCTGTTTGCAGACATACTTGATTATTCTTCTTCACTTTATCTCTCTGAGTCACCTCCACTCTCAGTAAGTCAGTTTAATTCCATAAATTGTAAATGAGTCCCGTGGAAAATATACTTTCTCAATACGATCACAGATTTCCATGTAAAAGGTGAAACATGAACTATCCCACCTAAGTTCTGGGCTTGCACAGACCTGCTCTGCAAAAGAAACATGTGGTCACAGCTGCAGTCTGCATTCACTATGGATGCTCTTGAGGACCTCCCTAAACTGCATAGATTAAGATAATTATCTTGCTTTCTATCAAAAGAATTCATTATGCCAAGTTGGCCTGTAGAAGGAGGCTAGTCTCTTCTGTATTTTATCAGATGTGCATAATCTATATGATCATCGATAGTAAGTGAAAGCTCTGTTTGGAATTGAAACTGAGTGATGCTGGAGGATGATGCTGAATGCACAATGAGCAGTGGAGGCACCAGAGCCCGGTGTGGATGCCTAGCAGGCTGCCACATTGAGCAGGCACCCCTCAACCACCTGTACATACAAATCTCCTGAGATCTCTCTCCTTAATGGGAGATGATGGCGTCCATCTAGTATAGCACATGCCCTGGAAGGACAAAAGCTACCTACAGGAGCTGTGGTGATGACTCCCAGGTTAGAGCATCTGCTGCTCTCTCAGAAGAGCCACATGGACCCTAACAATCATCTACAATGGGGAATGCTATTCCCTCTTTTGGATCATGAGGGAAATGCACTCAGGAGTGGCCCAGACATACATTTGAAAAAAAAAGATCCATTGAGTTACATGATAAAAATAAATATAATCAGCAACAATAAAAAACACAGCATATGAACGATCAAGTGAAACAGCATCTATAAAAACCTATTTCCCAAAATGACGTTGATGGTCATTATCTTTGTGGTTTAATACTAATGCTGTATTGTAAGAAAAACCGAGGCACATGGTTCTCGATTAGGATTATTCTATATTCCTTTGTGAAAGTTGTCATTTTTTCTGCAGCTCTACAGGCATGAGTGTGTGTTACTCAATATCTGGGCAAACAGTCAATAAGGAATGGGTGTTGTAGACTGATATAGATTAGGATGAGCAGAACACATGACAGCATGGATACAGTATGTCAGTGATTACATCATAAAGTGTGTGTCCATAAAAAAAGTCACATTATCCACACAAAAGACACTATCACCCTGTGTACAGCTTGGTGGCTTTAAATTCCCTATTTACTCATGCTGCCTGGACCATGCAAAGATCCATATCCAGCTGTCAGTTCTAAGTCTACATGAGGGGAAAGGACCCTTGAATAAGATGGTCTTAAGAGTCAAGAGTTACAAATCAATTTTTATTCATAAGGAATACAATTTACAAAAAACAGGCATAAAATGAACAACTAAAATGGTATAAAAAATGAAAAACAGTAACAAGAATATATAACTATGAAATAACAAAAAGAAAACTTCAATGAAAATCATAACCAAAAACATTTCTTAACAGCATTTTCTTAATGAACATTTAGAAACACAGTTGTAGTGCTGTTTCTCCTCTAGGGAGATGTCAAGGCAGTCCCCTCAGATGTCTCTCAAATGGTGTTGTCGGTATGAGAGAGGAGAAAGACCTCAATGAGACAGGCTGGCATACGGATACATAAATTTAGGGTCTCTATACAATGAGGAAATTAACTGAGAAGAAGAATATTCTCCCCAAAAAAGTCTTTGACTGTTGAGGATTGTCGTCAGCAGGGAACTCCTGACAGAGAAACTCACTCTTCAGGGGGCTGTCTTCTTGGGATCTGTCCTATTCCATGTCTCCTGCAGTTCCTGAGACCTGGGAGGAGAAGGCAGCTATTAAGACACTGATTTAGTGGGGACACGCATACCAGGTGTCAAGTTGCTGCCTTCTGTCCCTTCAGCTGCATTGGACAGACAGCACTGATCTTTTCACTGAAATCATTGCTGATATCTCTGCAGCCTGGGGAAAGTCACCAACAACCCTCACAGTACTGTGGGAGAACAAGCTGCTCCTCAAACTTCTACCAGTGAAAACCAAGAACGGGGAAAGGAGAAGAGACCTAACTGGGTTGCAGGAAGAAAGTAGAAGGCCACATGATACTGAGATCAAAGCCAAAGACCAGGACTCATTTGCCATTTGCACTTGGTTCTTATCCCTACAAGGTGCGTCCAACCATCACATGACCCCTGTATGACCTTTGTCACACGACCAAGAACTCGTTCAAAACTCTTCATAGCATCCAATCTATGACAGGGAGATGCAGTCATGTGATATGTTATTCCTCTGTCACCATTTCTGGACTGCAGTTTCAAAAAGGGCAGAGAAGTGTACTTGCCCATAATTCAGTTTCTGAAAAGTGGTTAACATCCCAGAATACTTGTGCATAGACAGAGCAATGAATAACTCTATCACATGAGGTGGGTGACTGATTGGGTGTGGGGAGATTAGAAAGATGATAGGGGAAGCAAAGATGTATCCAATAGGCAAATGGTATCAGACATTGTTAATCTGACTCAGCTGCTTGTTCCTACCAAATTTTGCTGGGTCTGGAGGTTGCTGGTCTTCTCCTGTTCGTCTTCAGCATTCGGGTTCAACTCAAACAAATATCGCTCTAACTCCTTGCTCTCCTGCTTCAATGTGACCAACTTCTTCTTCATACATGCCTGGTCCATCAGGAGCCGGCTGTGCAGGTTGCTGGAAACACACTCTGCATAGTAAGATCCTGAAGCCTCTTCCTCCCATTCCAACTGCCAAATCCCACAAACTCCACCAGGACCCAGATACCCATAAAGACTTCATAGAATACATCTCCATACATGTAAGGCTGCTCCACAAACAGCAAACGGCCAATCCAGGGAAGAATAAATTGTTTCTGTGACCCAAGCACCTAACAGTCCATGTCTCTCCAAAAGAACAAGGAATCTACAACTATCCATGAAAGCCCAATGCATCTGGGCAACATCAATTAGTAGGCAGTAAACAACCACAAGAGGACAGTAGAACCAAGGGAGGTCATGCTAACCATGTGGTCCCCACATTGAGCTTTGTTAAACCTGGTATGACCCCAGAGGCCCAGGTCGGCCTAATAACACTCTGATGCCTGAATCAGTATAGTTCTATCCAGAGCCTTCTAAAGATGCATAGACACTGTGCTGAGAAGTCACAGTCTCTTATGGAACTGAAACTGAGTCCAAAAGACCCACAGCACAGTGATATTTAAACAGCAGAAGACATGGACCCAGAGCTGCAGGCTCTCCAGTCCAGAACAAAGAGAGGCAGCAATGGATATTCCACAAGTGATGGGCCCTTTTGACCAGTACTTACCGATAGAAGTTAATCTCCTTCTTGAGCTCCTGAAATTTCTCACTATGTTCAATGTTCTTTGTGTCTAAGTTGTGCAGTAATGACATGACCTCTTTCTCCTTTATCTTCAAGTTTTCATAAAATGGATTTGGCCTGAAGTAGGGGCTGGCCCCAGGAAGATAGAACCCAATGAACATCAAGGTTTAGGACTATATGAACTCAGGCTATGTCTTGTATTACCCCAGCCCTGGAAGGACACTTTCTGAATTCTACATATTTGGATCTTCTTCAGCTTCAGAAACTTGGAATTGTGTGCCCAGGACAACAGAAGCTAAGCACCCAGATAAAGGGTTCCCTGGCTCACTTTTTTCAATCAGGAGGGCTGGATCTGCATTCAAACCTGTTATGCTGTCAAGAGCCTAGACCACAGAGCTTACCCAAACACACACACACACACACACACACACACACACACACACACACACACACACACATCCAGAAACCTCTGATTTCATTTTTCCTGTTTTGACAAGTGGAATGCTACAAGCCGAATAACTAATATTCTAGAGGCAGACAGTACACATAATTCTGGAGATGAGACCAGATATTGCCACAAACTTATAATCTGCCCAAGGCATACAAATGTATAGACAAATGTGACTACACAGGCAAAGAACTGTGCTGTTGAAAGTGGGGCTTCCAAAATAAAGCACTTACACCTCCATGAAACTATTATAAAGGTAAATCCTGAGGTCAAAAACAGACCCCTAAATTCCAAAGGTGGAGGGATAGAGAAACATATAAAGGTTGTGCACATGCATGCAGAGCTGTGCACACACAGACACACAAGCTGGGGCACACCCACAAGAAAAGAAAAGTAAGGTCTCCAGCTCCGAAAAAAAGAACCAAAAAAAAAAAAATGAAAGAAAAAGAAAAGAAAAGTAAACAGACTCAGAGAATGAGAAAGAGAGACAAATATGGAAAGAGCACAATGAGAATCAGTAGAAATGCATGCACCATTACTGTCTCAGAGTGTAAGGCACAGAGACAAGAAGGAGCAGGCCAGAGCCTCAGGCCTTCTACTTAAGCATTGATATGAACACTGTGGGACCTGTCACCTAAGGCTGCTGCCAGGAGATGATAGTGTTCAGTCACCTTCCTAGCAAGCACAAACACTCTCCACAAACTCACAGCACCCAGAACCTTGCAAAACTACCACCTGTCAAGGGCTTTCCAATTGTACACTGGGAACTCATGCTCCAGTGACTTTATCCCTGAAATCTTCACTCAGATTGCAAGTTCAGATTTTCAACAGGCAGAATCAGACAGTCCATTTTCAATCTCACTCCTCAGTAAGGGTCAGGTTCTGAATCTCCTATCTATGGGAGATGAGGTTTAGAACAAGGTCGTTTGTTTGGAGCAATGCATACCTCTTGCTCATGGATCCACCTGTCACATAAAGGAGGCGATCTGTCAGCTCATTTCTCTCCTTGGTAGTTAGCTCCAGTTCTCTATTCAGCCTCTCCTCTTCCTCGTTGGCCTGCACCTTGTTTAGGACATTTTCAGGGGATGACGTCTGTCTGCAGGCCGCTGTAGGTAGAAGAACACAAGTGAACCCGCATGGGGTGAATGCATAGAGCATACACAGACCACAGTGAGGTCCAAACAGGAGAACATGCTTGGAAGCCAGTGTCACTGCAAGGAGTTTGGTCTATGTGTAAGAGGCATCCTAAGTGGATCACAGTTCCCCCACTACTCTATAGAGACCAAGAGATGTAAGCAGCCAGGTGTTCCCTATGCCCGCCCACACAGGCTTACAAGTACCAGAGAGATGCCTTCTCCAGGATTATTATCAGGTACGCAGGCTACAACCTGGTTTCAGGACCCTCACCCCTCTGGTTTCAGAAGTCAGATCATCAATTCAGCATCCACAATGAATTGATTGATCAGGGATACTCAGATATCCTACACTGTTACTCTAGTCCAATAACTTTGCATTAAAAAGTCATGTAGGGGGAGGACATGGTCAACAGATTTATTAATTCCCCCTACTGAAATGACAAATGCCCCAGAAGTGCCAATAGGTTACAGGCTCTTTCTCTACCTGCTCCATATAGTTTGGCTACTGTAAAAAAATATCTGCCACACAGAACCTCTAATATATGAAGGTAAGATTGGCCCCGTCAGCCAGAGGTAGTCACAGGAGTTCTAAGAATATAAGGTCATGCCAGGAGCACAGTTCTCTCCCTCTTACTACTGTCAGATAGTCACTGAATTTAAAGAAGCAATGAAAGTGAAGTACATTGATGCCCTGTTTAATTCAGAAAAGTTATACCCTCCATGACTACTTATGGTGTTATTATATCAATTTAACATACCGAATGCACTGTAAAAGTAAAGACTAGAAGTTCACCCAATAATAGCATAGGCATTGCCATATCCTCCATGTGGTTATGGAGAAACTAATAATGTGAAAACCTTGACTTTCAGGAATTGTGATAATCATGGAATTCAATATCTGTGGAGATGTTCCAGTGGTTGTGGCCCATTGCTATAAAGGCCAGCTGAAGGCCCCCACACTCACCCCTGAGAGGAAGCTCAACATACACTGCCCAGAACTTACTCCACATTCCCCATGTCCTGTGTCCATCATTACCTTTAGGTTTCGTTTGCTTCACTCTAGACTCTTCTCTATCAACATCAACTCTCCCAAAGCCCCTGAGAAGACGGGCAAACATGTCTGTGGATATATCCTTTGGACACTAAGAGAAAAAGTAGGGAATTGGTTGTCACAACGATACTGGTGACATCACAGGGATTCCAAGGTCTCTCTAGGAGACAATAGAATGTCCAGGAAGGGACGGCTGATGTCACGGAGAACAGACTTTGCCTCCCTGCTAATGTTCTCCCTGTACTGAGCAAAAGCTGATGTGCCCTTTTCAGGGGACTTCCCTGTGGCATAGCCACTGAGCATCACATGCTTCCAAAGCCAAATTTGGCTCTAGGCTTGATTGGAAAAACCTAAGTCATTGCTATATATCTAAATGAGTGCTTCCTCCCCAATCCCTGCACAGAAATGTTTCATCCTACCTCAAATTCTCCTCAGTCAGCAATATTACCCATTAAAGATTACTGAGAAATCACACCAGTTACTATAAGTAGCCAAAGAGGTCTCCTGTCTCATCATGTGCAGGTGCATGTAATCACACCCAGAAATAGCCTGTAGGGTAGGTTGCGATGTGGGTGTGTATTATAGGTACAACCTGAAGCTTTGTGCTTAACATTTAACAGTTGCCACCGGATTCCTTAGGAGAAAGAATTGCATTCATTATGGTCCTGGCAACAATGTGGTGATCTGTTAGCAGAGGAAACTGAAATATTGGATCCACCAGTGAATGCACCCTCAGGCTGAGTGTGGGGCTCTCCTCTCTGCACCTAAGTTACAAAAGCAGGATTGCTTACAGGCCTCTCTAAGCTATAACGTCTGATTTCATCTGAAAAATAAAATAGTCAGCAATGTGTGTGTGTGGGGGGGGGGTACAGCCAAAGGAGTTGGACAAGCCTAGAGACATAACTCAGTGGACAGAGTAAGAAACAAGCATCTTCACTCCTGTTTCATGGATCACCCCACAAAACACAAACGCATCTATCCTACTAAAAAAAAAAACAAGTTATTTTATTGAATGCATACACTAATACTGTTTACAGTATTGGTAGCAAAGCTCAGATTTTGGGGGCAGATCCATGACTTGAACTATCTTCCTGACAACATATAAAACAATAAATAAATAAATAAATAAATAAATAAATAAATAAATAAATAAGAAAAAACAGAAAAATAAAAAAACACAAAAAGCACAAGCCTTTCATGTGAAGTTACAGAAGAGTGATCCAGTGGTCACTTCTGACCAGGCCATTTTAGCTATGACAGTGCATAGTGAACCTTAATTTGATGGGTCCTATATAAAGCTTTGTGCAATATTGTCATTTTAACCAACCTCATCTAGAACATACATAACAACACAGGATATGATCACAATGTCCTTGCTGTGTATCAAGTTATTTTTCTATGTCCTTGATTGTCAGGCATGTTACAGCAACAATCTGAGATGGCTGGTAGACTTGGAAGAAAGTGGATATGAAAGATCCCCGTTTGCTATCAGTATAGCCATTTCTTACGAATGAGAATCTTTTAAGCTGGCCCTCGCTTAGCCCCTACACATTAGACAATAGACCAGAAAGTAAAGAAAGCACATTCCCACCCACTCTCTAGGAAGCTGCCGGACCATAAGAACAGAGGGTACAGAACATATTTACTGCAGGGCAATTAGAAGACAGGAAACATCTCTGGGAAGCTGACTGACCACTATAGACGTGAGATGTCCTTGGTACTGAATGCAGCTGTGCTATAGGCTGACATAGCTATAGCCTTGTCCTGGGAACTCCAGAAGAGAAACACCTGCCAAGACAGATATCCTTGGTCCTTGTCCTGGGAACCCCAGGATAAGAAAACATATATCAAGTCAGACGTCCTTCATACTGAAATAGCTGCATTGATGTGGTTACGGCCTTATCCCAGGAATTCCAGGACGAGAAACATCTGCCTAGTTATCCTTGGCACGAAATAGCTGAGCTAAGGAAACTGTGTAATCTTAACTGACATTTTAAGCTGTATATTTCTGTTGTTTGAGGCTCCTCACATCCCTCCTGCGTGAGGACCGTGTCGAGCCCCAGTGCATTGGTATCCCAAAGTAAACCTCTTGTTTTTACATCAAGACTGAGTCCTGTGTGTTCATGGGGTGGTGATTGTCCTCAGGACTGGAGCGAGAGTCTCCTCTGTCTGAGGGTCTTTCAGATAAAGCTATAGTTGTGGGTTACACACCTCAGCTCTCATTGGCTAATGCTGTCCTCACAGTCCTTGGAGGCCCCTTTGTAAGACTACCTGTTGGAAAGTGGAAGCAGCTTTATTTGAGCTCAAAGTGAACCTGACGAGCAAGGTAGAGAACAAGATGGGGTAATTGAGAACCTGTCTAAAACCAGCACAGAAACACACCCTTCATTCAAAGCATCATCTACCAATTCTTGAATTTTTACCATTCTTTGCCAACCAGTCTTTCATTCAGGAAAGGTAGAAAAGAACTGGAAATGATCTTTGTATTCTAAGGACCTTGATCTGTCTTTCCTTAGGTTCACGTTAAGAACAAATGAAATGGGTATCACCATCTGAACAACTTAGTATCACCTACTCAGCATTTCTAGCCTAATACTGTGCCTATGGCAATCTCAAGCTTCCCTGAGTGTTGCTGCCCCAGCAAGAAGAATGAAGAACTGAGGTCAAACCCCAGTGAACCTTTCAAGGGGTTAGAAGAAAGCCATCAGAGATACTGCACTTCTTTGTCCTTAGATTAAATCAAGATGATACGACATGAATCTATTGGGCTATTCAACCATCCATCTTCCTCACAACCCCAACTATCAGAGTTCATTGCTTGGCAGAATTCATGCCCCACCATCCTAGATATTTCTTGATTCATTGCTGCCAAGGGCCAGGTTTCCTGAGTTTTGTTTTTTGTAGAATTGGGTGTAGTCAATCATAGTTGCCCTCTGTAAGAAATGACAAATATCTATAATAACTGACCACACTGTACTTGTGTATACAGGTACAGTAGTGGAAATTTCAGCATAACTGAGTAGTGGAAAACCAGCACTGTGTCCTGGCCTTTCTCTGCCCATATCACAGCTCACAGGCGGCTGGGGCAAACCTTGAGTTCCTGTGTAGAAACAGAGTGATGTTGAATGGACACTGAGCAGGCAGAGCAACACAGCTGAGGCAACTCAATTCCAGCAACAAACGCATTATATGTTTCCCATCTTAACAGCTCCTTTTGAGGACTTGTCCCCACACCTAGCTTAAACACAGCAATTTTCATACATGCTAGCCTGCTATTTCATATTGTTGCTGTAATACGCCTCCACATCATAGATTTCAAAAAAATATATACCTAACACTGAAAAGGGTGATGCTTGTCAATATCTAGTGCGTTGGGGGCCCAGGTACGGTCACAAATAACCAGGACACAGGGGATGCAGAGCAAAGGCAGATGCAACTGCATGCAGCTGCAAGTTTATTAACCCTTATATAGGCATGAATATGCATTACCTCACTTTCCCTTTTGGCAAGATATAATAAGATCGTTATTCCCATGATACCAGGAACGACTGAGGCAAGACTAGGCAAAGAAGTAAGACTAAGCAAAGGCTTCTTCTTAAAATATCTGTATAGCAAACCACCCTTCTTCCTAGTATCACAATACACTTGTCATAAGCCAGAGAGCATGAGAGCCGCATCCACAAACATAGGACACAGTACAACATAGTGTGAGGTAAAGTGAGAAAACATTTTCTTCTCAAGGGCAGCATTCCAGCCCCTGCTTGCATCTCTCAGCTGTCTTTCCTTGATCCTGTCTGGGAAGTGTATCTCAGTGACACCACAATTTCTTTCTTTGTTCTTTTGTTTTAAAAGTAACACTTTCTATAACATACCTAAATGTCCTCAAAGGGGTTTAATCGTGCAAAAAGAAAGCAATATAATATATAATGTATGTAACCTTTAATGAGTGTATCTATTTTCTTAGGGGTATTATTCAAATACCTTCCCAGATCTGGATTTAACTTTGGTAATTGTTATCTGTCTACAAAATCAACAATATCGAAGAAATATTCCAGTTTTCTGGCGTAAAGTCCTCGGGAGTAAGAACTAATGATTTTGGAATTTGCTCGGTGTCTATTGTTATGTCCCTCATTTCATTTCTGATTTTTAATTTATGTATTGTCTCTCTTCTGCATTGTTAGTTAGAGGAAGGGGTTGTCTCTCTTGTGGATCTTCTCAAAAAAAAAAAAAGAGGAAGAAAACACAGCTCTTGCTTTCCTTGACTTTGTATTTTTCTCTTTGTTTCTAAAGGCTTGATTTCAACCCTGAGTTTATTGCCCTTGATCAGATCCTACAGACTCTCTATGGGATGAAGCTTTGCCTCCTCTTGGTAACAGCAACATGGAATAAATGAAGCTTCTGCTGATCTCTGTTGTGGTGTTGCACATCACAATCTCACAGAAAACCATGCATAGCCTGGTTTTAGGCTCTATTAAAGCAGCCCACTATTTCAGTGTTCCCTGCAAGGTGCCATGGAACAGTAGTAACATAATTCTGCATGCACATCGACAGGTTTCTCCACGGTCTTCTGGGTCATTTGATAATAATTTATAGTGAGTTCATGGATGAACACACACACACACACACACACACACACACTTTACTGACATGGTGCATATTCTTTGCACACCAAAAATAAAGTGAGAATTACTGAAAATGCACCAATAGTGCAATCGATGGAGGGAGCTGTGGGGAAACTGGGGCTTAGAGTTACTTAAAAGACCCAATGCAGATTCTCCTTCTATTGGAGGAGAAACTTGATAGACAATGTGGTTCTTTATTTTCTTTCTCTAGAGCACACAGGACTAGGGTGGCAGCTAGGGCTTTGAGTGTGTTTGCCAAGTACTGTAGCACTGAATTAAATCCTAGGGCTGGAACCCTATTAATCATCTACAACAATTCCAGGGCAGGCTGGATGACGACACTCAGCTGACAATGTGGACATCTCAAGACAGTCACTGGACAATGGCTGACACACTTGTCTGAAGACTGGAAATGTTTCTCGATCTTGGAGAGGAAAGAAGGACCCTCCAACTACACTGTCCTCTAAGGAAGTTTATTCAGGTGACGGATGACAGGGACTGTTTTGTCTCACGTCACACATGTCAGTAGAAAATATCCTAGGTATTGGATGGCGCTGTTAGCATTAACAGAACAAAGCCCATAGTGTTGGGAAGATTAATAAATTATGAGTAGGATTAGAAAACCCCAAGCCTCTTCCAGGTCCTAAGAGAGCAAAAAATACCACCAAACATAGCATTAATGTGATAGGTTGGTTAAATCTAGTTACTAGATTCTAGTGTGATACCTATGACTTTTTGTGTCATGCTCAGCTTATAATGACTAGAGGACCTAAGCTTGAGAGTCACCAATGCCTCTCCCTTGCTTCTCTAGCTGCTGAGCATTGAAAAGCCCTAATGAGACAGCATCTGTTTGCAGACTTACTGGATAAGTCTTCTGCACTTTATCTCTCTGAGTCACCTCCACTCTCAGTAAGTCAGTTTAATTCCATAAATTGTAAATGAGTCACGAGGAAAATATACTTTCTCAATACGATCACAGATTTCCATGTAAAAGGTGAAACATGAACTATCCCACCTAAGTTCTGGGCTTGCACAGACCTGCTCTGCAAAAGAAACATGTGGTCACAGCTGCAGTCTGCATTCACTATGGATGCTCTTGAGGACCTCCCTAAACTGCATAGATTAAGATAATTATCTTGCTTTCTATCAAAAGAATTCATTATGCCAAGTTGGCCTGTAGAAGGAGGCTAGTCTCTTCTGTATTTTATCAGATGTGCATAATCTATATGATCATCGATAGTAAGTGAAAGCTCTGTTTGGAATTGAAACTGAGTGATGCTGGAGGATGATGCTGAATGCACAATGAGCAGTGGAGGCACCAGAGCCCGGTGTGGATGCCTAGCAGGCTACCACATTGAGCAGGCACCCCTCAACCACCTGTACATACACATCTCCTGAGATCTCTCTCCTTAATGGGAGAAGATGGCGTCCATCTAGTATAGCACATGCCCTGGAAGGACAAAAGCTACCTACAGGAGCTGTGGTGATGGCTCACAGGTTAGAGCATCTGCTGCTCTCTCAGAAGAACCACATGGACCCTAACAATCATCTACAATGGGGAATGCTATTCCCTCTTTTGGATCATGAGGGAAATGCACTCAGGAGTGGCCCAGACATACATTTGAAAAAAAAAGATCCATTGAGTTACATGATAAAAATAAATATAATCAGCAACAATAAAAAACACAGCATATGAATGATCAAATGAAACAGCACCTATAAAAACCTATTTCCCAAAATGACGTTGATGGTCATTATCTTTGTGGTTTAATACTAATGCTGTATTGTAAGAAAAACCGAGGCACATGGTTCTCGATTAGGATTATTCTATATTCCTTTGTGAAAGTTGTCATTTTTTCTGCAGCTCTACAGGCATGAGTGTGTGTTACTCAATATCTGGGCAAACAGTCAATAAGGAATGGGTGTTGTAGACTGATATAGATTAGGATGAGCAGAACACATGACAGCATGGATACAGTATGTCAGTGATTACATCATAAAGTGTGTGTCCATAAAAAAAGTCACATTATCCACACAAAAGACACTATCACCCTGTGTACAGCTTGGTGGCTTTAAAT
This sequence comes from Rattus norvegicus, assembly GCF_021556685.1. Classification (NCBI taxonomy): domain Eukaryota; kingdom Metazoa; phylum Chordata; class Mammalia; order Rodentia; family Muridae; genus Rattus; species Rattus norvegicus. The sequence continues at coordinate 1,061,318 of NW_028238785.1, forward strand.
TCCCTATTTACTCATGCTGCCTGGACCATGCAAAGATCCATATCCAGCTGTCAGTTCTAAGTCTACAGGAGGGGAAAGGACACTTGAATAAGATGGTCTTAAGAGTCAAGAGTTACAAATCAATTTTTATTCATAAGGAATACAATTTACAAAAAACAGGCATAAAATGAACAACTAAAATGGTATAAAAAATGAAAAACAGTAACAAGAATATATAACTATGAAATAACAAAAAGAAAACTTCAATGAAAATCATAACCAAAAATATTTCTTAACAGCATTTTCTTAATGAACATTTAGAAACACAGTTGTAGTGCTGTTTCTCCTCTAGGGAGATGTCAAGGCAGTCCCCTCAGATGTCTCTCAAATGGTGTTGTCGGTATGAGAGAGGAGAAAGACCTCAATGAGACAGGCTGGCATACGGATACATAAATTTAGGGTCTCTATACAATGAGGAAATTAACTGAGAAGAAGAATATTCTCCCCAAAAAAGTCTTTGACTGTTGAGGATTGTCGTCAGCAGGGAACTCCTGACAGAGAAACTCACTCTTCAGGGGGCTGTCTTCTTGGGATCTGTCCTATGCCATGTCTCCTGCAGTTCCTGAGACCTGGGAGGAGAAGGCAGCTATTAAGACACTGATTTAGTGGGGACACGCATACCAGGTGTCAAGTTGCTGCCTTCTGTCCCTTCAGCTGCATTGGACAGACAGCACTGATCTTTTCACTGAAATCATTGCTGATATCTCTGCAGCCTGGGGAAAGTCACCAACAACCCTCACAGTCCTGTGGGAGAACAAGCTGCTCCTCAAACTTCTACCAGTGAAAACCAAGAACGGGGAAAGGAGAAGAGACCTAACTGGATTGCAGGAAGAAAGTAGAAGGCCACATGATACTGAGATCAAAGCCAATGACCAGGACTCATTTGCCATTTGCACTTGGTTCTTATCCCTACAAGGTGCATCCAACCATCACATGACCCCTGTATGACCTTTGTCACACGACCAAGAACTCGTTCAAAACTCTTCATAGCATCCAATCTATGACAGGGAGATGCAGTCATGTGATATGTTATTCCTCTGTCACCATTTCTGGACTGCAGTTTCAAAAAGGGCAGAGAAGTGTACTTGCCCATAATTCAGTTTCTGAAAAGTGGTTAACATCCCAGAATACTTGTGCATAGACAGAGCAATGAATAACTCTATCACATGAGGTGGGTGACTGATTGGGTGTGGGAAGATTAGAAAGATGATAGGGGAAGCAAAGATGTATCCAATAGGCAAATGGTATCAGACATTGTTAATCTGACTCAGCTGCTTGTTCCTACCAAATTTTGCTGGGTCTGGAGGTTGCTGGTCTTCTCCTGTTCGTCTTCAGCATTCGGGTTCAACTCAAACAAATATCGCTCTAACTCCTTGCTCTCCTGCTTCAATGTGACCAACTTCTTCTTCATACATGCCTGGTCCATCAGGAGCCGGCTGTGCAGGTTGCTGGAAACACACTCTGCATAGTAAGATCCTGAAGCCTCTTCCTCCCATTCCAACTGCCAAATCCCACAAACTCCACCAGGACCCAGATACCCATAAAGACTTCATAGAATACATCTCCATACATGTAAGGCTGCTCCACAAACAGCAAACGGCCAATCCAGGGAAGAATAAATTGTTTCTGTGACCCAAGCACCTAACAGTCCATGTCTCTCCAAAAGAACAAGGAATCTACAACTATCCATGAAAGCCCAATGCATCTGGGCAACATCAATTAGTAGGCAGTAAACAACCACAAGAGGACAGTATGACCAAGGGAGGTCATGCTAACCATGTGGTCCCCACATTGAGCTTTGTTAAACCTGGTATGACCCCAGAGGCCCAGGTCGGCCTAATAACACTCTGATGCCTGAATCAGTATAGTTCTATCCAGAGCCTTCTAAAGATGCATAGACACTGTGGTGATAAGTAACAGTCTCTTATGGAACTGAAACTGAGTCCAAAAGACCCACGGCACAGTGATATTTAAACAGCAGAAGACATGGACCCAGAGCTGCAGGCTCTCCAGTCCAGAACAAAGAGAGGCAGCAATGGATATTCCACAAGTGATGGGCCCTTTTGACCAGTACTTACCGATAGAAGTTAATCTCCTTCTTGAGCTCCTGAAATTTCTCACGATGTTCAATGTTCTTTGTGTCTAAGTTGTGCAGTAATGACATGACCTCTTTCTCCTTTATCTTCAAGTTTTCATAAAATGGATTTGGCCTGAAGTAGGGGCTGGCCCCAGGAAGATAGAACCCAATGAACATCAAGGTTTAGGATTATATGAACTCAGGCTATGTCTTGTATTACCCCAGCCCTGGAAGGACACTTTCTGAATTCTACATATTTGGATCTTCTTCAGCTTCAGAAACTTGGAATTGTGTGCCCAGGACAACAGAAGCTAAGCACCCAGATAAAGGGTTCCCTGGCTCACTTTTTTCAATCAGGAGGGCTGGATCTGCATTCAAACCTGTTATGCTGTCAAGAGCCTAGGCCACAGAGCTTACCCAACCACACACACACACACACACACACACACACACACACACACACACACACACATCCAGAAACCTCTGATTTCATTTTTCCTGTTTTGACAAGTGGAATGCTACAAGCCGAATAACTAATATTCTAGAGGCAGACAGTACACATAATTCTGGAGATGAGACCAGATATTGCCACAAACTTATAATCTGCCCAAGGCATACAAATGTATAGACAAATGTGACTACACAGGCAAAGAACTGTGCTGTTGAAAGTGGGGCTTCCAAAATAAAGCACTTACACCTCCATGAAACTATTATAAAGGTAAATCCTGAGGTCAAAAAACAGACCCCTAAATTCCAAAGGTGGAGGGATAGAGAAACATATAAAGGTTGTGCACATGCATGCAGAGCTGTGCACACACAGACACACAAGCTGGGGCACACCCACAAGAAAAGAAAAGTAAGGTCTCCAGCTCCGAAAAAAAGAACCAAAAAAAAAAAAAAAGAAAAAGAAAAGAAAAGTAAACAGACTCAGAGAATGAGAAAGAGAGACAAATATGGAAAGAGCACAATGAGAATCAGTAGAAATGCATGCACCATTACTGTCTCAGAGTGTAACGCACAGAGACAAGAAGGAGCAGGCCAGAGCCTCAGGCCTTCTACTTAAGCATTGATATGAACACTGTGGGACCTGTCACCTAAGGCTGCTGCCAGGAGATGATAGCGTTCAGTCACCTTCCTAGCAAGCACAAACACTCTCCACAAACTCACAGCACCCAGAACCTTGCAAAACTACCACCTGTCAAGGGCTTTCCAATTGTACACTGGGAACTCATGCTCCAGTGACTTTATCCCTGAAATCTTCACTCAGATTGCAAGTTCAGATTTTCAACAGGCAGAATCAGAGAGTCCATTTTCAATCTCACTCCTCAGTAAGGGTCAGGTTCTGAATCTCCTATCTATGGGAGATGAGGTTTAGAACAAGGTCGTTTGTTTGGAGCAATGCATACCTCTTTCTCATGGATCCACCTGTCACATAAAGGAGGCGATCTGTCAGCTCATTTCTCTCCTTGGTAGTTAGCTCCAGTTCTCTATTCAGCCTCTCCTCTTCCTCGTTGGCCTGCACCTTGTTTAGGACATTTTCAGGGGATGACGTCTGTCTGCAGGCCGCTGTAGGTAGAAGAACACAAGTGAACCCGCATGGGGTGAATGCATAGAGCATACACAGACCACAGTGAGGTCCAAACAGGAGAACATGCTTGGAAGCCAGTGTCACTGCAAGGAGTTTGGTCTATGTGTAAGAGGCATCCTAAGTGGATCACAGTTCCCCCACTACTATATAGAGACCAAGAGATGTAAGCAGCCAGGTGTTCCCTATGCCCGCCCACACAGGCTTACAAGTACCAGAGAGATGCCTTCTCCAGGATTATTATCAGGTACGCAGGCTACAACCTGGTTTCAGGACCCTCACCCCTCTGGTTTCAGAAGTCAGATCATCAATTCAGCATCCACAATGAATTGATTGATCAGGGATACTCAGATATCCTACACTGTTACTCTAGTCCAATAACTTTGCATTAAAAAGTCATGTAGGGGGAGGACATGGTCAACAGATTTATTAATTCCCCCTACTGAAATGACAAATGCCCCAGAAGTGCCAATAGGTTACAGGCTCTTTCTCTACCTGCTCCATATAGTTTGGCTACTGTAGAAAAATATCTGCCACACAGAACCTCTAATATATGAAGGTAAGATTGGCCCCGTCAGCCAGAGGTAGTCACAGGAGTTCTAAGAATATAAGGTCATGCCAGGAGCACAGTTCTCTCCCTCTTACTACTGTCAGATAGTCACTGAATTTAAAGAAGCAATGAAAGTGAAGTACATTGATGCCCTGTTTAATTCAGAAAAGTTATACCCTCCATGACTACTTATGGTGTTATTATATCAATTTAACATACCGAATGCACTGTAAAAGTAAAGACTAGAAGTTCACCCAATAATAGCATAGGCATTGCCATATCCTCCATGTGGTTATGGAGAAACTAATAATGTGAAAACCTTGACTTTCAGGAATTGTGATAATCATGGAATTCAATATCTGTGGAGATGTTCCAGTGGTTGTGGCCCATTGCTATAAAGGCCAGCTGAAGGCCCCCACACTCACCCCTGAGAGGAAGCTCAACATACACTGCCCAGAACTTACTCCACCTTCCCCATGTCCTGTGTCCATCATTACCTTTAGGTTTCGTTTGCTTCACTCTAGACTCTTCTCTATCAACATCAACTCTCCCAAAGCGCCTGAGAAGACGGGCAAACATGTCTGTGGATATATCCTTTGGACACTAAGAGAAAAAGTAGGGAATTGGTTGTCACAACGATACTGGTGACGTCACAGGGATTCCAAGGTCTCTCTAGGAGACAATAGAATGTCCACGAAGGGACTGCTGATGTCACGGAGAACAGACTTTGCCTCCCTGCTAATGTTCTCCCTGTACTGAGCAAAAGCTGATGTGCCCTTTTCAGGAGACTTCCCTGTGGCATAGCCACTGAGCACCACATGCTTCCAAAGCCAAATTTGGCTCTAGGCTTGATTGGAAAAACCTAAGTCATTGCTATATATCTAAATGAGTGCTTCCTCCCCAATCCCTGCACAGAAATGTTTCATCCTACCTCAAATTCTCCTCAGTCAGCAATATTACCCATTAAAGATTACTGAGAAATCACACCAGTTACTATAAGTAGCCAAAGAGGTCTCCTGTCTCATCATGTGCAGGTGCATGAAATCACACCCAGAAATAGCCTGTAGGGTAGGTTGCGATGTGGGTGTGTATTATAGGTACAACCTGAAGCTTTGTGCTTAACATTTAACAGTTGCCACCGGATTCCTTAGGAGAAAGAATTGCATTCATTATGGTCCTGGCAACAATGTGGTGATCTGTTAGCAGAGGAAACTGAAATATTGGATCCACCAGTGAATGCACCCTCAGGCTGAGTGTGGGGCTCTCCTCTCTGCACCTAAGTTACAAAAGCAGGATTGCTTACAGGCCTCTCTAAGCTATAACGTCTGATTTCATCTGAAAAATAAAATAGTCAGCAATGTGTGTGTGTGGGGGGTGGTACAGCCAAAGGAGTTGGACAAGCCTAGAGACATAACTCAGTGGACAGAGTAAGAAACAAGCATCTTCACTCCTGTTTCATGGATCACCCCACAAAACACAAACGCATCTATCCTACTAAAAAAAAAACAAGTTATTTTATTGAATGCATACACTAATACTGTTTACAGTATTGGTAGCAAAGCTCAGATTTTGGGGGCAGATCCATGACTTGAACTATCTTCCTGACAACATATAAAACAATAAATAAATAAATAAATAAATAAATAAATAAATAAATAAATAAATAAGAAAAAACAGAAAAATAAAAAAACACAAAAAGCACAAGCCTTTCATGTGAAGTTACAGAAGAGTGATCCAGTGGTCACTTCTGACCAGGCCATTTTAGCTATGACAGTGCATAGTGAACCTTAATTTGATGGGTCCTATATAAAGCTTTGTGCAATATTGTCATTTTAACCAACCTCATCTAGAACATACATAACAACACAGAATATGATCACAATGTCCTTGCTGTGTATCAAGTTATTTTTCTATGTCCTTGATTGTCAGGCATATTACAGCAACAATCTGAGATGGCTGGTAGACTTGGAAGAAAGTGGATATGAAAGATCCCCGTTTGATATCAGTACAGCCATATCTTACGAATGAGAATCTTTTAAGCTGGCCCTCGCTTAGCCCCTACACATTAGACAATAGACCAGAAAGTACAGAAAGCACATTCCCACCCACTCTCTAGGAAGCTGCCGGACCATAAGAACAGAGGGTACAGAACATATTTACTGCAGGGCAATTAGAAGACAGGAAACATCTCTGGGAAGCTGACTGACCACTATAGAAGTGAGATATCCTTGGTACTGAATGCAGCTGTGCTATAGGCTGACATAGCTATAGCCTTGTCCTGGGAACTCCAGAAGAGAAACACCTGCCAAGACAGATATCCTTGGTCCTTGTCCTGGGAACCCCAGGATAAGAAAACATATATCAAGTCAGACGTCCTTCATACTGAAATAGCTGCATTGATGTGGTTACGGCCTTATCCCAGGAATTCCAGGATGAGAAACATCTGCCTAGTTATCCTTGGCACGAAATAGCTGAGCTAAGGAAACTGTGTAATCTTAACTGACATTTTAAGCTGTATATTTCTGTTGTTTGAGGCTCCTCACATCCCTCCTGCGTGAGGACCGTGTCGAGCCCCAGTGCATTGGTATCCCAAAGTAAACCTCTTGTTTTTACATCAAGACTGAGTCCTGTGTGTTCATGGGGTGGTGATTGTCCTCAGTACTGGAGCGAGAGTCTCCTCTGTCTGAGGGTCTTTCAGATAAAGCTATAGTTGTGGGTTACACACCTCAGCTCTCATTGGCTAATGCTGTCCTCACAGTCCTTGGAGGCCCCTTTGTAAGACTACCTGTTGGAAAGTGGAAGCAGCTTTATTTGAGCTCAAAGTGAACCTGACGAGCAACATAGAGAACAAGATGGGGTAATTGAGACCCTGTCTAAAACCAGCACTGAAACCCACCCTCCATTCAAAGCATCATCTACCAATTCTTGAATTTTTACCATTCTCTGCCAACCAGTCTTTCATTCAGGAAAGGTAGAAAAGAACTGGAAATGATCTTTGTATTCTAAGGACCTCGATCTGTCTTTCCTTAGGTCCACGTTAAGAACAAATGAAAAGGGTATCACCATCTGAATAACTTAGTATCACCTACTCAGCATTTCTAGCCTAATACTGTGCCTATGGCGATCTCAAGCTTCCCTGAGTGTTGCTGTCCCAGCAAGAAGAATGAAGTTCTATGGTCAAACCCCAGTGAACCTTTCAAGGGGTTAGAAGAAAGCCATCAGAGATACTGCACTTCTTTGTCCTTCGATTAAATCAAGATGATATAACGTGAATCTAGTGTGCTATTCCACCACACATCTTCCTCACAACCCCACCTATCTGAGGTCATTGCTTGGCAGAATTCATGCCCCACCATCCTAGATATTTCTTGATTCATTGCTGCCAAGGGCCAGGTTTCCTGAGTTTTGTTTTTTATAGAATTGGGTGTAGTCAATCATAGTTGCCCTCTGTAAGAAATGACAAATATCTATAATAACTGAATATTCTGAAGGTTTTTATACTGGTTTTATTATACATATAACTGTGAAACGGAAAACATACATATTTCATCAATGAAATGAGTAAGATTGATTTAATGAACAGAAAAATGGATGGTACTTCAAAACTTCCATGATTACATATTATCTATTTAATTCCCTCCACAATAGCAAGAAGCGGACATTATTATTTACTTAAACCGAGAAAATATTAATTGTTTGGCCTGCTTTTCTGAGCTTCCTTAAGGTATAGTTAATTGACAGAGCTGTGGTTTAAAATTAGGGTCCATATTCTTCTGTTTTAAATGTGTGCCTTTTCTTTCTATTTTTTTCTCCATCTTTATTAAATTGGGTATATCTTATTTACATTTCAATTGTTATTACCTTTGTGGGTTTCCAGGCAAACATCCCCCTAACACCTCCCCCTCCCCTTCTATATGGGTGTTCCCCTTCTCATCCTCCCACCATTACCACCCTCCCCCCCCCCAACAAGCCCCTTCACTGGGGGTTCACTCTTGGCAGGACCAAGGGCTTCCCTTTTATTTCTAGTGGGTGCTGCTCTCCCTGCTCCGTGGGAAGTGGATGGGGGGAAGGCCCGGGCCTGAGGTGAGTTGGAACTGGGGTAGAAAGGCATAGGGCCTCCTAGGTGAGAATGCCAAACCACCACTGCTGCTGCAGCCACCATGGAGAAGCCTTTGTTCCTGCTGCAGGGAGGAGAGTCTGGTGCCCACAAGATGGCTGAAGGGGAGCTGAGAGTGGACAGCTTCATCACCCGCCTGCTGGAGGTATGAGGATATCGTCCGGGAAAAATTGTGCAGATGACTGGAGCAGAAGTCCGAGGGCTGTGTATCATGTCTCGTGAAATCTTTCTTAGCCAGCCAACAGCTGTGAACACAGGTTTCTTTTGGAGAGCAGGCCTGTGCAGGCCCAGAACCTAGGTGGGACAGTTCAAGCTACCCTTTTTCCATGGCCAATCTCAGATCATATTCAGAAAGTATTTCTTGGGCTAAAGAGATGGCTTAGTGGTTAAGAGCACTGACAGCTCTTCCAGAGGTCCTGAGTTCAAATCCCAGCAACCACATGGTGGCTCACAACCATCTGTAATGAGATCTGATGCCCTCTTCTGGTGTGTCTGAAGACAGTCACGGTGTACTTGTATATGATAAATAAATAAATAAATCTTTAAAAAAAAGAGTATTTCTTCCAGGTGATGGATTTTCAATTTATGGAATTGAACTAACTTACTCATGGTGGAAGTGACACAGAGAGTTAAAGTACAGAAGGAATAATCCAGAATGTCCACCAAAAGTTGCTGTCACACCAGGGCTTTTAAAAGCTCAGCTGCTAGAGAAGCAATGTAGTCTTTGGTTATTCTCAAGCTTAGGTCTTCTAGTCATTATAAGCTGACCATGACACAAAAAGAGTCATCTATATCAAAATAGAGAAGAGTAACTAGATTCACACCACACTATCACATTACTACTGTATTTGAGGTTCTCAGTTAATATCTAAGAACCTGGAAGAGGCCTGGGTCTTGCTACACAAACTCATGATTTATGTCCCCATTGTCAGCTGAGATTCTTCATGCAGCCTGGGGTCAAGGAGGTCATCCCACAAAGCACAAAACACCCATCTCAGATAAACATGTATGGTTTACTGAATCCAAAACATCCATGAATTTCAGGACACAATTAAATGTTGAAACCTAAGGATAATAGATAGAGAAGAGAATTAAGATTTCTAGTTCATAGATCCAGTAAACACCTTCAACAAATCATAGCAGCAAACTTTCATAAGGTAAAGAAAGAAAAGGCAATAAAGGTACAACAAGCCTACAGAACATCAAACTACTTGTACCAGAAAAATTCCTCCATTCACATAATAATTAAAACGCTAAATGCACAGATCAAGAAAGAACATTAAAAGGGGTAAGGTATAAATATCTAGTAACAAATAAATTGAGACGTATCTGAATTACACCAGACTTCTCAACAGAGATTCTAAAAGTCAGAAAATCTTGGGCAGATGTAATACAGACACAGGCTCCTATATCCAGCATAATCATCAATCACCATAAAAGGAGGAACCAGGATATTTCATGACAAAACCAAATTAAAGAATTCTTTTCTGTAAGAAAGCACAACAGAGGCTAATAGGAGGAAAACTCCAAGACAATGAACTAAACTATACCCAAGAAAAACCAAGAAATTAATCTTCTCTCAATAATTTAAAAAAAGAGAAGCACACAAACATAATTTCACCTATAACCAGAAAAAGAAGAGAATGCAGCAAACATTGGCTTTAATATCTGAACAGATCTTCTTTCCCTAATCCCCAAGCTCCCAGGGGCCAAACTGCCAGCCAAACTGTATGCAAGGATGCTCTATGGTTCAAGGTGAGGCCTGGAGCCCCACCAAAGGCAGATCCTAGAGATGTGAGGTGGGGATGGATATGTGTGGGTGCAGGAGCACTGTCACATAGGCAAAGCTGAGCAGAAACGGGATGTAAGGTTTGATGAGGGGAGTCTGGAAAGCAGGACAACAGTTGAAATGTAAATAAATAAAATAACCGATTAATAAAAAATAGCCAAAAATAAAATAACAAGTAAAAAGGTAAATGAAAATTAAACCAAACCAACCAAACAAACAAACAAAAATCCCTGTAGTGGATTGGCCTAATTCTGCTTGTATTTTAATGCTAATTTGTGGAACTCAGGACTGGTTAACCCCAAATAACTGACCCTGTTCCCAGTTAACTGTGATTATAAAGAAGCCAACAGCCAACAGCTGCACAGCAGAGAGATGGGGGAGGGGAGCTTTGAGGGCTTTGCTAGAGAGGATCATGAGGAGGGAAGAAGGAAGAAGAAGCTGCCAGAGAATAAAGGAAGAACATGTGTGATGGAGAGAAGAGAGGAAGAGGACAGCAGCCATGGTTAAGGGAGAGGAGAGCCTGGTCCTGAGGGCTGTCCAAGTGGAACAAAAACAGTCAAGATGCTACACAGCCTGTAAGAGTTGAGCGTTATTGTTTGGAAAGTAGATCTGATACCATGGAGGGCAGGCAGCTGCCCAGCTACTGTGCTGACGAATGCATACTAAAAATAAATTTAACAAAATATGAGTAACCAGTAAGACAGCTCTGTAGAGGATCCTAAAAGGAATACTTTAGTTTGAAGGGAAGGACAAAATACCAGAGAACACAGGGGATAAATTAATAAAACTAGGAAAGTTAATCAAAGAAGACTGGGAAAACCACAAAAATTAACAAAATGACAAAATTTAATACATAGGTTTAAATAATAATTACATATCACAAAACTCAATATCTAGGGTGGTGGGGCATGAATTCTGCCATGGTCTGAACTCAGAAAGGTGGGGTTGGGAGAAACATGTCTGGTTAAATAGTCCACCCACATTGTGTCAATGTGATTTAATCTAAGGACAAAGAAGTGGAGCATCTCTCATGGTTTTCTTCTAACCCCTTGAAAGGATCACTGGGGTGTGGCCTCAGTACTTCATACTTCTTGCTAGTTCAGCGAAACTCAGGGAAGCTTGAGATTGTCACAGCACAGTATTAGGCTAGATATACTGAGTAGATGATACTAAGTTGTTCAGATGGTGATATCCATTTGCATGTGTTCTTAATGTGGACCTAAGGAAAGAGAGATCAAGGTCCTTAGAATAGAAGGAACATTCCCAGTCCTTTTCTACCATTCCAGACTGAAAGGCTGGTAGGGAGAAAGTGGTAAATAAGAAAGAATTAATAGATGATGCTTTGAATGAAGGGTTGGTTTTTGTGCTGGTTTTAGACAGGGTCTCAAGTATCCCATGTTGCCCTCTCCCTGGCTGGCCCTGTTCACTTTGAACTCAGATAAACCTGCTTCCACTTTCCAATAGATAGTCTTACAAGAGGGGCCTCCGAGGTCTCTGAGGACAGCATTAGCCTTTGACAGTTGAGGTGTGTAACCCACAACTATAGTTTTAGCCACTTTGTTCCATGTCTACCAGCTATTTCAGATTGTTGCTGTTCTATGCCTGACAATCAAGGACACATAAAAATAACCTGATAGAGAGCAAGGACATGGTGATCACATCCTTGCCTCTGCTGTATGTTCTGGATGAGGTTTGTTAAAATTCCAATATTGCAAAAAGCTTTATATAGGGCCCATCACATTAAGGGTCACTATGCACTGTTTCATCTAAAATGGCCTAATCAGAACTGACCGCCAGACAACACTTCCTGCGAAGTTCCTATGAGAAGCTTAAGTTTTTTGTGTTTTTTCTTCTTCCTTCCTTCCTTCCTTCCTTCCTTCCTTCCTTTCTTTCTTTCTTTCTTTCTTTCTTTCTTTCTTTCTTTCTTTCTTTCTTTCTTTCGCTTCATAGGTTTAGAAGAATGTATTTTGGGCCACGGACCTGCCCCTAGTATCTTAGCTATGGATGTGATCAATCAGTGTTAGTGTGTGCATTCAATAAAATGTCCATTTTTGACTAAGGTAGATGCTTCTGTGTTTTGTGCGGTGACCCATTGTCAATGTGTAGTGAGTTGGGGCCCTGGGTATGGTCGCATACCCCCAGGACACAGGGGGTGCAGAGCAAAGGCATAAGAAACTGCACGCAGTTGTAAGCTTTATTAATCCTTATTAAGCTAAGAATATGCATTACTACAATTTTCATTGTGTCAAGATACCATAAGATCATTATTCCCAGGATACCAGGAACAATGAGGGAAGATTAAACAAAGAAAGACGAATAAACGAAAGCTTCTTCTAAAAATATTCATATAACAAATAACCTCTCTTATTATAATCAAAATATACTCACCATTACCAAGAGAGCGTTAGAACCACTTCCACAAAACGGGACACAGCAGAACATAATTTAAGGCCAAGTGAGAAAAACATTTTCTTCTCCAGAGCGGCATTCCAGCCCCTACTTGAATCTGGCACCAGGCCTTTCTTGACCCTGCCTGGGAGCTGCATCTCTATGTCTTAACAATTCCTTCTTTTTTCTTTTGTTTTAAAGTAACACTTTACATAACATAGCTAAAGGTCCTTGTAGGGGTTTAGTCATGTAAAAATAAAGCAACATAATACATAATGTACATAAGATTATGGCAAAACTAGCTCCTCCCATGCTATGGAAAATCCTTTGAAGCCAAGCCTTGGGATCTAATCCTGTCAATTGATCAGCCAATAATTTCGCTATTCCATATCTTCTAGCTGTTTACCAAAAGACATTCGAACATCATATTTCAAGGCATTAATTACTTTTGAAGCACTTTCATTACCCTCTAAATAGGCTTGAATTAACTTCCAATCATGTTCTGTGTCATTATCCATATATTTACTAACAGAAAAGTAGTAGGATTTCATCATGATAAGCAATATAAGCCCGATAACTGGCATTGTCCGCAGCAGAAGAAACCATGAGTAAAACACACATTGCTAAGAATAAGTGCTCAGCCGTAAAGGACTTTCCTGAAGGAGACAAAATTATTCCTTTCAGTGCTTAATCGCTTCACCTGACCCCACATAGGTAATAGGGTTGTCACTGCACGGATCCTTATCCATTGTTGTTTGTGGACACTAAGAGAAGCCAGGGCCTCAGTAATGGAGGACACCTCCTCATCTCCTGAGAACATCCATCAGGAGAAAATGTAGCTGGTTTAACTGGATTCCTTTGAGGGTAGGGAGCAGTTCTTATTATTCTGTGCTTGGATCCATCTCCCGGGCAACCAGAATAGTCTCCCATCCTGTAATGAGACAAAACCCTCTCCCCTATATACAATGATGTCCTTTCCTGCCATTCAGCATCCCGGGCAATTTTTATCCATACTGTCTTTTCCATGCCTTCTTGGGGGAAGTTCAACAAAGTGTCTATTGGCTCTTGATATAACTTCACCTTGTGGTAAATTAAGAAAATTAATAACGTATAATGCTTGTGCCAATATAGCCCTGGTACTGGTCTGCAAACTCCATTCAGGTTGCATAAGGCCATCTCTTTTCCCCCTTTTTAATTTTATAATTTGTCATTTCAGGATATGGTGAATTCTTTCAACAAAAGCTTGTCCTTGTGTATTGTGTTCTGTACCAGTAATATGTACAATATGATATCGTTGACAAAATTGTTTATATTGATAAGAAATATATGTTGTCCATTATCAATTTTAATTTTAGAAGGCAGTCCCATAACAGCAAAAGTTTCCAATAGATGCTGTATAACATGAGCAGTGCGTACTCCTGGCAATGGTGTAGCCCACACAAATTTTGAAAAATTATCTATGCTTACATCTATATATGAAAGGCGACCAAACTCAGAAATATGGGTTATATCGATCTGACACGATGTATTAAGTTGCATCCTTCTGGGATTAATTTGAGATGGAATACATTTTATACGTGAAGACTGACACATAGGCAATTAGCAATAATTTGTTTGGCTTGAGAATAGGGAATCTTATATTTAATATGTAAATATCCTGTATTGGCATGATTATGAATGTGTTCTTCTGGGGTAGCAAATGCCACTAATTGATCTACCATATGATTGCCAAGTGTTAAAGATTCTGGAAATTTTGAATGTGATCTAGTATGTGTAATGAATATTCTAGAGTTTCATAATAACAATAGTCCTTTAATATGTGAGAATAACATTTAATATAGGCTTAGATGTAGAAACAACAGCAGTCGCAATATTCTGTACTACTCCTACAACATAAGCGGACTCAGCTATAATATTTTTACATCATGAGTAAAATCCTGGAATACATTAATTACCGCTAATAATTCATTTTGTTGTACTGACCCAAAAGAAGATTCTTGTCCCCAAAATTAATCTTTGGTCCTATAAGCCATCTTGGTCTTAGAGCCATCTGTAAACACAGTAAGGGCTGATGGTAATGGATCAACAGAAATTAGTGTATTTATCAAATTTTTTTTGTTTTTTAAAGCAATCCCACAATTTACTATGGAGAGGATGAAATTCAACATTTCCAGTGTAAGAAATCATGGCTAATTGAAAAACCTCAGACATCTGCATTAAATATTCCACTTTATCTTTGCTTAATGGGAAAACAATAGCAGCACAATCATATCCCCACAGAGTAACAGGTCTTTGTATGCCTTGCTGAATAATTAAAGAAATTTGTTCCTCATTAATTGTTAATGTTTGGTTAAAGTTTTATTTAATATAAACCCATTCTAAAGGCAACTCATCCTGAGCGAAAGTGCCTGTAGGATATTCAAGAGTATTTAAACATATAATTTAATAACTCTATCTGGATCAATACGTGCCAAATATGCATCTTTCCATTTTCAGAAAAGATACCCTTGCATGCCTTCATATAAGCATTAATATCCCCAGCCTCCTTTATAGGTAATAATGCTCTCCTGTACTCTTAATTAGCATTTTCAAAAGCAAGCATTTGCAGCAGTTGTCCTCCAGCTACCTCTCCTACCATTGTTCTTTCCAATGTTAATTTTAATATACATAAAAACTTAATATATGGTTCATAGAAAGCTACTACCTTTTTCAACCAACCAGTATCATCCTTTATAATAAGTCGGTTGGGCCACACCTTGAATCGATGCTGGCCTAATTATAGGAAAAGAAAAAGCAGGTGAATTCGTCATTATCATCTTGTGAATCTAATGGTCAACATGCCATCCTCGGGAAAAGACTTAGAAAAACCTGCTTCAGGCAGTGGTGCAGAGGGCAAAACTTTTACTTTCGTTTTGTCTTAATGAAGCTCTAGCTTCTTGTTCTGTATTCGTTATTACCCTGTCTGCATTCATGGCCTTGAACACAGTAAAAATTACAGCCCAAAGAGACCAGAAATTGGAATCTTTTTGCCCTGCCTGACAGCCTTTTTCTCCTTAACTTTCACTTTGACCCAGATATCAGAATCCCTGGAACCCTCGTCAGGGAACCATGGAGTGTACTCTTGCTGTCTCTAAACACTTTTCTAAACCAGACTGAGAGACATGAATTCCCTGCACTCTTAAAGATGCTTAAGCATAGCGAGATGAAGAGAAGATTTATCTTGTCCCATTTCCTTGTAATAAATTGTACTTACCTTATCTGACTGTCCAGACTTACCTTCAGGGACCCTGTTCCAGTGCCATAGGTCGACGTCTAGGGTGTTGGGAGCCCTGCGTCCGGTCGCATTCCTTTCTGTGTTTCCCGATGCTCAGTGGCCATGCCACTCCAGCATGCTTTGAAATGAACCAGTCCGCCGACACCACCACCACCATCACCACCACCACCACCACTACCACCACCACCACCACCACCACCACCACCACCACCACCACCACCACCACTACCACCAATTTGGTTTTGTAAATAAAGTTTTATTGACATCGCCATACTCAGCATTTACATCCTGTTCAGTGCTGCTTCTGGCTGCAGCTGCAGGGCTTAGGAGCCACAGAGCCCTTTAGGCTCCCAGAGCTGAGAGCATTGACCTTTGCCTTGTTTGTGAAAGAGGTGACTGACCCCTGTGCTCAAGGTGGCCTTTCCGTGCCCTTTAACCCATAGCATAGGTCTCTGTGCCATCCTCTCCCTTTGCTGTGGTGTGCACTTCCTGGTACATTTCCGTTAGCTCTTGACATTTCCAGAGCATTGGGTCTTGCAAATTGAATTTGCATGGCACCAGGAATAGACCTGATGGCAGGGTGTAGGACACTCCCTATGGGGACCCTGCCCAGGGGCATAAGCTTACTTTTCCAGTCAACTCCCTGAACAGTGAGCCTTTGTGGGACAAGGTACTTCACAACATGACTTGACCTCTCTGCAGTGCACCCAATCCCTGCTTGGCTCAGATGTCCCCCAGAGAGGTTGTGTGAGTGTCCCCAGTAGAGGCAGCACTCTGTGTGGTGGCATTGACATGGTATCCAGGAAAGTCAAAACCAGAGGGACATGTCGGGCAGTTGGAAGCAGATGTCTGTGTCCATGGAGAGAAGGATGGGCTAGACACTCCTACAGGGGGTGAGCTGAGAAGCACTTCCTTGGCTTTTTCACAGCCGTGTAGGCTGCATGCCATGCTGTGTACCCATGCTGTGCTGAAGCCCCAGACTTTGAGTCTCCCACAGCTGCTGTGTCCTGGGGCCAGGGTAGGATTAAGCAGACTTCAGCAGGAGAAAGGTGAAAACCCTGGTTGCGGGGTTGGGATGGCACAGTCATAAAACTCCTGCACATGAGGCCCCTGACTTAGAGCCGTATAGCAGCTGTGACAAGCCAGCTCTGGTGACACTCATCTGCAATGCCAGGCCATGGGGGGTAGAGGCAGTAGGATCAGTTGTTTAATTATCCTTGGCTACACGGCAAGTTCGAGGCCAGCCTGGGCAACTTTGTCTATGAAAATAAGACAAAACTAGGTCTTGACTCTGAGCATCACTGCCTGTACCTGGCACGGTTGCCCCACCCCAGGTAAGAAACCCCTCTGTCCAGAGGCCATAACTGCAGGAGACCCCTGGCCAAGTGTCTATACCGCGCCTTGTTTGACTGGACTGTGCTGAGGACCAACCACACTCTCAACAGGAAGGACATGGGAGAGGCTGTTTCTGTGAGGTCCCAGGCCCTGAGACGGCCAAGAATAAACCCTGTCCTTGGGAAAGCCATGGAGACTAGGAACCCACGGGATCTCTGCAAACACCAGGGCTGGCAGGGGACTCTCATCCTCTACAGCAGCTGCTCTCAATCTGTGGGTTCTACATCAGCGCTCCTGCACACCAGACATTTACATTACAGTTACTCACAGTAACAAAGTGACACTTATGAAGTAGCTCTCCAATAAGTTTATGTTGGGATGACAACGACATGAGGAACTGAAATAAAGAGTCACAATTTTAGGAACGGTAAGAACCGCCATTATATAGGAACCCAGGCATCTGCACTCATTGCTGGAAGTGTGATAGGCTAGGCTTCACCCTCAGCGATGCCAGCATGTGGGCACCAAGCCTAGGTTCCACCCCAATGCTTCCTGGATATGTGCAGGCCTGGTTCCATCAAGAAGTAATAAAGGAACCCTTGGTAAAAAACACTGGGTACCAAACAGGTCAGGAAAAGACATCCCCTCTTCTGCAACTCCTCTCAGGACGGCTAGTCTTCCCAGGAGGCCCCGGCTATATCAAAACCTTGTCTCCCAGTGCTTGCCCATTGGTGTCTTGGCCATTTTCAGATTTGAGGACTTTGAACAGAATAGCTTCCAGCAGGTTTGCATCAATGAATCCAACAAGTAGTTGCAGTCCTACTTCACCCAGCACATCTTCAAGCTGGAGCAGGTGAGAGTGGACACCTATTCCCCAGCCCAGCCCAGCCATCACCCTGAATGTCAGCTGTGTCCCTCAGTATCAGCAGGATGGGGCCTGGGCACCGTAGGTTCCCCAGGACCTAAAGCTATGTCCTTGAACTCAGTGCCATGCTCAGCCCTTCCAGCCTCTTTCAACCCTTCTGGAAGCTCAACTGCTCCTGCAGCAAGGCAGCAGTGTGCACATTCTGTCACGTCATTTGTGTGTGTCTACAGGAGGTCAGAGCCTGTCCCCTCTGGTCCTTTCTTTTGCTGTATTTGCCTTTCTGAGGAGGCAGCACCCACAGGTATGGGAGGCAACCACATGCATATTCTGCAGCCATGTCTGATTCCTCTGAGGCTCAGTCCCACTTACACACCTACCCTCCAACCTCCCCCCTCCATGTCACCCCTGGGGCTCTGTAAACCTTCCTGCTTTCTGTCTTTATATAACTGGTGACACTGCAGCCCTCAGTGGTGTCATACAGTGTTAGTTTGTCTTTGCACTGCCTGGAGGTCTGACTTAGGAGAATGGCTACCATTCTCATTCCTGTTCAAGGGTCAGAATCTGAATCCTATGTAAGGCTGAATAATATTCCAGCACATGGCTGGGCCATGTTGAATTCACACAGTCACCTATGGATTTTATGTTTTGGCTTGTAAACACACACATATAAGACTCAAGTGACACCCAAGTGGAGAATTGCTGGAGTCCTCCATGGCTTTCTGAACTGTCTGAGAGACCATCCTGTCCACAGTGTATAGGGCACCATCTACTCATAGCTCACACAGCATGAGAAGATTAGTGAGGGTTAACCTGGCTTCTCTGTCTCCTACTTTCTGCCACACTAGCCCTAGCATCTTTCTGTATTGCAGTGAATGTTTAGAACCCAGGAGGATGGCAGCTTCCTTGCTCAAATATAGCAAGTTCCTCCTTGCCTGCTTTGAGACTGAGTCTCATGCAGCCCAGGCTGGCTTTGATCTCACCATTAGTTACGATGGCCATGAACTCCTGGTTCTCATGCCTCAGACGTCTCTGAGCGCTGGGTGACAGGTATGCACCACTCTTAAGTCCTGCCACTGGGACAAGAGTGAGCAGAGCCAGCTCTGAAGCACACACTTTGCTGGTGTCAGGGATGACTGACTTATGATCCTGTCTTCCTTGCCCATGGCCCTTCTCCTTGGTGCATGCCATCCTTCCTCCCTGTGACTCATGGGGGACACCAAGCCTGAGGATGTCAGGAAGAAGTTTACTTACTTCACTGGGTTGGAGGCTGTTAGGTTCCTGCGTCAGTAGGTGCGATTCAAGCTAGAAGGTTTGTGGCATGAGAAACTGGAACAGAACTGGAATGGCAGGAACAATCGTCGCCTGGCTCTGAGAAGACCAGGTGGGCAGAAACTCATCGTTGGGCAGGTAGTGAGCTCTAGACCAGGCTGGGCATTGCTCAGTGCACGTGAACAGGTGTGCTTACATGGACATGTGTTTCCCCCACATGGTCACCACTTATCCAGGCATGGTGAATACTCCAAGGAGCTTTTTATGTTTTAACATTGTGTGTGTTTGTGTGTCCATACATACATATACACACATACATTCGTACATAAACACGAATACACGTACCTGAAAACACATGCATATACATGACTATACACATTCATGCTCATGCACAGATATATACACACCTACATGCATACACACATACATACACACACATACACACATACACACATACATGCATACACACATACACATATACATACACACATACACACACATACAATACATATACACACATACAAATACACCTATACACACATATAGACAGACATATACACACATATACATATACACGTATACACATACATGCATACACACATTCATATCCACACGTACATACAGACATATACATATATACTCACATACATGTAAGCACATGAGTGGAAGCCAGAGGACAGCTTGGCCCTTGGTTCTCTCCTTTTTACCACGTGGGTCCTGGGGATTGAGTCAAGCTCATCAGACTTGACAGCAAGCCCCTTTAACTGTAGAGCCCTCTCATTGGCTGCCAGTTGCCTCTTTCCACAAATTCTATCCATGGTGGAATGTTTACAGTTGTTATTCTCATGATTCCTTCAGCAATAGCGCAGACATCATTTACACTGCATTAGGAGTTATAATTCATGTAGATGTCAGGAGAGCTGGAGGCGTGCATGAAGAAGAGAGCCCACTTTCAATGTCATTATGTGGTATTGCCTTAGGCCCTTTTATACACTCCCCTGGCTTTGTCTGAGTATATGTTTGAGGTCTCTCTATGACTGTGCAAAGAAGTAAGAGATAGGGCTGGGCCACAAAATAGGAAAGTACTTGTTCATCCAAAAACAAAAACAAAAAACAAACAAACAAACAAAAATAGCTCTAGGGTTAAATATTGGTGCTAGTACTGAACTACACAGCCAGAAGGTATTTTTCTAAGTAAATAACACAATATTGGGGATGACAATATGATCAAATATCCTACAACATAAGTTTGCAATGTTACCTACATTTTATAAATCAAGTCTGACCACCGTTTTGGTTGTTTCCAATCCTGTCTGAGTGCATCATCACGGGAATCCCAAGGAAAATCAGAAATGGGTTCTTGAAGCTGTTGCACAGGGCCAGTATAGACCTAAATACCACAGAGGAAACCTTGATTCTTATCACAAGGGATCATTCACCATCCCTCTTGTCACATAACTTATGACAAGAGGTCACCTTTCCTAAACTTAGCCTTTTTCCCGAGTGCTGCAGAAGGGAAGACCTGGTGTCAAGGGGTCTGGATTCAAACCACAGGACACTGAATTCATTTAAATAGGTGTAGTTTATTAATGCACACACCAATACAGTTCAACCAGAGCAACAGCTCACAACTGTGTACTGGACATTGCTAGGCCCAGCTCATTGCAAAATCCACATGGGCTGGTGCACAAGTGTTGGAAATGCTTCGGTCTGTGGGCCCTGACTCAGGCCATTTTACACATAATTGTTCCTGTTTTCCTTGAATCTATTGGGTCCTATGTGAAGAATACACTTGGGGAACTTGTTAAGATTAACAAACCTCATAACATACAGAACATAACAGGGTATGTGACCAGCACCACACAGTTCAACGTCAGAGTTTTTTGTTCTTTGTTAGTGTTTTTCTTGGCATCCATGATGTGGAGGCGTATTACAGAGCAATAGGAAAGAGCTGGCTGCTGTGTAACAAATTCACTGCTATTAAGGTAGGTATGGGGGCAAGACCTCAGCAATAGCCCTTAAGATCGGAAGGAGATGATGTGTTTAATAACTGAAAGGAGCTGCCTCAGCTGTGTTTCTCTGCCTGCTCAGTGCCCATTCAACATCACTCTGTCCATGAAGAGGAACTCAAGGTCTGCCCCCAGCTGCCTGTGAGCCAGGAAGAGGCACAGAAAGGCAAGGCCACAGCACTGGTTTCCAATCCCTCAGTAATGCTGGATTTCCAATAATGTACTTGTATACACAAATACACTGTGGTAAGTTGCAATAGATACTAATCATTTCTCACATAGGGCAGCAGTTGATTGCCTACAACTAATTCTATTAAAAAAAAAAGAAACCTGGCTCTTGTAGAAATATATAAAGAAATATTTAGGATGGTGGGGGATGAATTCTGCCATGGACTGAACTCGTGGAAGTGGGGTTGGGAGAAAGATGCATGGTTAAATAGCCCACCAGGTTCACATTGTGTCAACTTGATTTAATCTAAGGACAAAGAAGTGGAGTATCTCTGATGGCTTTCTTCTAGTCCCTTTAAAGCATCACTGGGGTTTGAACTCAGAACTTCACACTTCTTGATGGGGCAACTACACTCAAGGAAGCTTAAGACTGTCATAGGCACAGTATTATGCTATATATACAGAGTAGATAATACTAAGATGTTCAGATGGTGATGTCCATTTGTATGCACTCTTAATGTGGACCCAAAAAAAGAGAGATCAAGGTCCTTAAAATAGAAAGATCAGTTCCAGTTGTTTTCTACCATTCCAAACAGAACGACTGGTAGGGAGAGAATGGTAAATAATCGAGAATTCGTAGATGATGCTTTGAATGAAGTGTGGATTTCTGTGCTGGTTTAAAACAGGGTCTCAAGTATCACATGTTGCCCTCTACCTGGCTGGCCAGGATCACCTTGAGCTCAGATAAACCTCCTTTCAGTTTGAAATAATTAGGCTTAAAAGAGTGGCCTCCAAGGACTGTGCACACAGCATTAGCCTTTCACAGTTGAGGTGTGTAACCCACAACTATAGTTTTAGCCATGTTTTTCCATGTCTACCAGCTATTTCAGATTGTTGCTGTTCTATGCCTGACAATCAAGGATGCAGAAAAATAACCTGATACAGAGTAAGGACATGGTGATCACATCTTTGCCTCTTCCGTACATACTGGATGAGGTTTGTTAAAATTCCAATATTGCAAAAAGCTTTATATAGGGCCCATCACATTAAGGGTCACTATGCACTGTTCTATCTAAAATGGCCTAATCAGAACTGACTCCCATATAACACTTCCTGCAATCCTCATATGAGAAGCTTGAGCTTTTAGTTTTGACTTTGTCTTTTCTCGTTCTTTCTTATTTTTTGCTATATAAGTTGAGACAAAGGTAGTTAAGGCCATGAACTTGCCCCCAAAATTTGAACTACGGATGTGATCAATCAGTGTTAGTGGGTGCATTCTATAAAGTATTCATTTTTTACTATTATAAATGTGTTTTACTATGATAAATGTGTTACTACTTTTGTGTTTGGTGTGGTGGCCATTTCCCAGTGTACAGGTGCTGGGACCTTGCTCTATCCACTTAATGATGTTTATAGCCTCATTTTAGACATTTCTGTGCACCCTCTATATCTCTTGTTTATTTTATTTTTCTGATAGAAGCTCATGGTACATCTTACTCAGGCCTGTGATCAGTGCTCCTTTAGCGACATTGGTGCAGAGAGCAGAACCCCACAAGCAGCATGAGGTTCCCTTCACTGGTGTCTCCAATATTGCATTTTCCTCTGCCAACTGGTCTCCACACTTTTCCTAGCACCTTAAAGACTTCAACTCTTTCTCCTAAGGAATTTTCTGGCAATTGTCGATTGCTAAGCACATGACTTCATGAGTGTTCCCCTAATACACACGCATGTTGTAACCTACCATGTAGACTATTTCTTGATGTGATATAAAGCACCTGTACATAATGAGACAGGAGAACTTTTGACTGCATATTCAAGCTGGTGTGAAATCTCAGGAAGGTTTAATGGCTAACATTGGTGAATGAGGACAATTTGAGTTAGGATGAGACATTTTTTGGGAAAGATTTGAAAGGAAACATTCATTTAGATGCATAGGAATTACTAAGGTTTTTATAATCAAGCCTTGAGGAAAATTTGGCTTTGGAAGCAGGAGATGCTCAGTGGCTCTGCCCCAGGAAAGTCTCCTGGAAAGGGCCCCTCTGCTTATGCTCAGTACAGGGAGAACATTAGCAGGGAGGGAAAGTCTGCTCCCCATGACATCTGCTGTCCCTTCTTGGACATTCTATTGTCTCCTAGAGAGTTCTGGAATCCTCTGTGATGTCACCAGTGTTGTAGTGACAACCAGTGCCCTAGTTTCTCTCAGTCTGAGTCTGGCAGTTACAAGCTAAGACATGTTTTCCTGTCTTCGCAAGCGTTTTGGGAGGGGGAACGTCGATTCTGGAGAGACTAGAGTGAAGGAGTCTGGCCTTTCATCTCAAAGTAATGATGGACAAAGACAGCACTTCTGGGGAATGTGGAGTAAGTTCTGGGCAGTGTATTTTGAGCTTCCTGCCAGGGTGGCTGCAGGCTTACGCTGACCTTTCTAGCAATGGGCCACAACAACTGGAGCATCTGAAAAGGAATTGAATTTCCATGAATATCACAATTCCTGAAAGTCAGGATTTCAGAACTTTAGTTTCCCCATCCCCACTGGGAGGATATGGTAAGGCCAATGCTATTATACTGTGGACTTCTGGTCTTTACTTTTCAGTTCATTTGTTCTGTTACATTGATATAATAACACCATCAGTGGTCTTGGAGGGTCCACCTTTTCTGAGTTTAGACAGGGCAGCAATGTATTTCACTATCATTGCTTCTTTAAATACAGTGGGTATCTGACAGTAGTAACAGGGAGAGATTGTGCTCCAGGCAATAACCTTATGTTCTTAGACCTCTCTGATTTCTTCTAACTGGCAGGGTCATCGTTAGCTTTATATATTAGAGTGTGTGTTACAAACATGTTTCTAAAATACCAAAACTATTTGGATCGTGTAGACCAAGATTCAGCCTGTAACCTATTCGCACTTCTGGGGCATTTGGTATTTCACATAGAGACACTGATAAGTCTGTTGAACATATCCTCCCCGGAAATGCGTTTTAAATCCAAAGTTGTTGGCTTAGAGTATCAGGGTAGGGCATCTGAGTGTCTCCAATCACTCAAGTTTTCTGGATGGTGAATTTATCATCTGAGTTCTGAAGCCACAGGAGTGAGGGTCCTGAAACCAAGCTGTACCCTGTTCAGCTGATGATAATCCTGGAGAAGCCATCTCCGTGGTACATGTAAGCACGTGATGTCCGGAATAGGGAACACCTGGCTGCTTATGTCTCTTGGTATCTATAGAGTAGTGGGAGAACTGAGATCCACTGAGGAGGCCTCTTAAGCATAGACCAATCGCCTAGCAGTGACACTGGGTTCCTGGCTTATTCTCCTGTTTAGGCCTCACTGAGGTCTATGAACACTCTATGCATTCTCCCCATGCAGGTTCACTTGTGTTCTTCTACCTACAGACGCTGGGAGAGAAACATCATCCCCTGGCACTGAACTAAGCGAGAATCAGGCCAAGAAGGAAAAGGAGAGGCTGATTAAAGAGCTGCAGCTCATTACCGAGGAGAGAAATGACCTGAGAGATCGCCTGAGGTTTCTGACAGAGAGATCCATGAAGAACAGGTATGAATCGCTCCAAATGCTCTTGTTTCATTCCTGGGTCTGCAAGGTCACCTTCTTATCCTATTAAGGTTTTGGGTTCTAGAAAGCTGTGCCTCCCTAACCACCCTGTGCTAAACCTCACCTCCCATATAGTGGAGATTCAGAACCTGACCCTTCCTGAGGAGTGAGATTGAAAATGGACTCATCTGCTTCCATTTATTTTAAAGCAGAACTTGTGGTCTGAATGAAGAATTCAGGGATAAAGTCAGGGAGAGTGAGTTCCCAGTGTGCATTTGCAAAGCCCTTGACAGCTGGTGGCTTTGCAAGATTGTAATTGCAGTGAGTTTATGGTGAGTCTCTGTACTTGCTAGGCAGGTGACTGAGTGCTGGAAGATCCAGGCAGCAGCCTGGGGTAATTTAGGACCCACCCTGAGTTCATATATTCCTAAATGCCGATGTTCATTGTATTCTATCATTTGGGGCCAGGTCACACTTCAGGCCAAATCCATATTATGAAGACCTGGAGAGAATGGAGGAGGCGGTCATGTCAATTCTGCACAACTTAGAGATGGAGAACACTGAGGTCCATGAGAACAACCATAAGCTGAAGAAGGAGATTACCTTCTCTAGGTAAGTCCTGGTCAGAAAGGCTATCACTTGTGGAATGGCCATTTCTGACTTTCTTTGTTCTGGATTGGACGGTCTTCAGCTCTGGTTCTATCTCTTGTGCTATTTACCCATCAGTGTTCCAGGGTCATTAGGACTCAGTTTTCAGTTCCATAAAAGACTGTTCCTCATCCCAGGATTGTCGAGGCATCTTCAAAAGGCTCTAGAGAGAACAGCACTGATTGAAGTCAGCAGAAGTTTATTAGGCTGACCTGGACCTATGGTGTCACACCAGGTTTTACAACACTCAGTGCGTGGACCACATGGTTAGCATGACCTTCTCTTGGTTCTACTGACCTCTTTTGAGGGTGTTGGCCCAGTACTAATTCATGTTGCCCCCATGCATTGGGCTTTCATGGATAGTTGTGGATCCATGTTCTTTCTCAGAGGTGTGGACACTAATTGGTGTCAGGCCAAGCAAACAATTTATTCTTCCCCGAATTAACTCTTTATGTTTTGTGCAGCAGCCTTATATGTATCAAGATGCATTTTATTAAGTCTTCATGGGTATCTGGGACCTGGTAGAGTTAGTGGGACTTGGGAGTAGGAATGGGAGAAAGGGGCAGCATGATCTTACTATGCAGACTGTATTTCCAGAAACCTGCTCAGCCAGCTCCTGATGGAGAACACAGGTAGGAAGAAGTTGGTCCCACTGAAGCAGGAGAGCAAGGAGGTACATCTTGATTGTGCACTGAACCAGAAATATTTGGTTGACTTTAACAAGAAAGATAAAGACCATCAACGGCCAGAACCAGCATTATCAGGTAGGGACCTGTTAGCTTAACAATATCTGATAAAATTTGCCAATTTGATACATCTTTGCTTCTCTTACCACCTTTCTAATTTACACTCACAACCAGCCAACCACCTCATGTAATGGAATTGTTCATTGCTCTGCCTATGCACAAGTATTCTGGGAAGTTAACCACTTTTCAGAAACTGAATTATTGTGCAAGCATATTTTGCTGCTCTTTTTGAAGCTGCAGTCTAGAAATGGTGACAGATGAATAACATATCATATTATTGCATATCCATGTGATACATTGGATCCTATGTAGAGTTTTGAACAAGTTCTTGGTTCTTTGACAAATGACACTCTGTGGTCATGTGATCTCTTGTGTAGGAAGCACCTTTGGGATAAGAACCAAGTGCAAATGTCAAATTAGTACTTGTCATTGGCTTTATCCTTGGTGACATATGGACATCTCCTTTCTTCCTGCAACCTGATGAGGTCTCTTGCCATTGCCCTGTTCTTGTTTTGCACTGGTATAAGTCTGGGTCCCATATTGTCAGCCCACATTACTGTGAGGCTCTCTGGAGATTTTGCCCTGCCCACAGAGTTAGCAACAATGATATCACTTAAAATGTCCATGTCGACTGTCCAATAGAACTGAGGTGGTAGAAGGCAGCATTCTGACAGCTGGCTTGCATTTCCCCACCAAATCAGTGTCTGAAAAACTGCCTTCCTCTCCCAGGTCTCAGAAAGTGCAAGAGAGCTGGAATTGGACACACAGCAGTAAGAGAGCTTCCCGAAGAATAAGTTGCTTTCTCAGGAGTCCCTGATGACCAACATCCTGAATGGTAACAACATTTTTTGGATGAGTATTCATCCTCTGAGTTAATTTGTCATTTCTTAGAGACGCTAAATTTATATACCACTAAGCCAGCCTGACTGATTGAAGTCTTACTTTCTTCTCAGAAAACAGCACTTGAGAGACAACTTGGGGGACTGCCTTTCATTATGTGGGCTAGAGGAGAAACAGCAATACATCTGTGCTTCTAAATGTTCCTTAAGAATATGCTTTTAGAAATATTTTTGTTATGATTTTAATTGAAGTTTTCTTTTTGTTGTTTCATATTTATATGTTCTTGTTACTATTTTTACTTTCAAATATTTTTAAATATTTTTATTCATTTTAATCCTGTTTTGTTGTAAAAATGTATTTGTTATGAATAAAAATTGAATTCTATCTCTTGACTCTTAAGACCATCATTCTTACTCAAGGGTTCTGTCCCCTCCTGTGGACTTAGAACTGACAGCTACACATGGATCTCTGCATGTTCCATGGATCCTGGGCTAATAAGTGAATTCAAAGTCACCAAGGGGTACTCAGTGTGACAGTGTCTTTTGTGTGGAGAATGTGGCTGTTCCTCGGACACACACTTTATGATGTAATCACTGACACACTTTACCCAATTGTTAGGGTCCATGTGGTTATTCTGAGAGAGCAGCAGGTTCTCTACCCTGTGAGTCATCACCACATCTCCTGCAGGTGGCTTTTGTTATTCCACATGAGGTGCTGTATTAGGTGGACAGGATCACCTATGATTAAATAGAGAGATCTCAGGAGATGTGTGTTCACAGGGAACTTACTGAGCTGTGCGTGCTCAACGTGTTAGGTTGCCAGGCATCCCTACAGGGCTCTGGTGTCCCCACTGCTCATTGTGGGTCAGGATCGTCCTCCAGCATCACTTAGTGTCCATATTAGAGCAGATCATTCACCTGTTATCAATGATGACCATATGTATTCTGCACATCTGATAAAATACAGAATAGAAACTAGCTTCTTGTAGGCCAGGTTGGCATAATCAGTTTTTTGATTGTTAGCAAGAAAATTATTGTAATCTAAGCAGTTTAGGGAGGAACCTCAAGAGCATCCATAGTGAATGCAGCCTGCAGCTGTGAACACAGGTTTCTTTTGGAGAGCAGGCCTGTGCAAGCCCAACCTAGGTGGGACAGTTCAAGCTACCCTTTTTCCATGGCCAATCTGGGATCGTATTGAGAATGTATTTTTTCCAGGTGACTGATTTCCAATTTGTGGAATTCATCTAACTTGCTCAGAGTGCAGGTGACTCAGAGAGTTAAAGTACAGAAGAACCAATCCAGTGTGTCCACAAAAGCTTGCTGTCACCCCAGGGCTTTTAGAAGCTCAGCAGCTAGAGAAGCAATGTAGTATTTGGTTATTCTCATGCTTAGGTCTAGTCATTCACTATAAGCTGACCATGACACAAAAAGTGTCATCTGTGTCAAAACTAGTTGTAACTAGATTTACACCACACTATCACATCACTACCGTATTTGAGGTTCTCAGTTACTATCTAAGAACCTGGAAGAGGCCTGGGTCTTGCTACACAAACTCATAATTTATGTCTTCATGACACTGTGTGCTTTGTTCTGTTGATGCTACCATTGGCATACAATACCTTGGATACTTTGTGCTGACATCTGTGACATGAGACAATAGTTCATGTCATCCTATCCTGAATAAAATGTCCTTAGAGTACAGTGTAGTGGAAGGGGCCTTCTTTTCCTGTGAGATAGCAAAACATTTCCAGTCTTCAGTCAAGTCTGACAGCCATTGTCCAGTACCTGTCTTGAGTTGTCCACATTTTCAGCTGAGAGTCTTCATCCAGGCTGCTCTATAATTCTGTAGAAGATTAATAGGGTTCCAGCCCTAGGATTTAATTCAGTGTGACTGCACTTGCCGAACATGCTCAAAGCCCTGAGATCCACCCTAGCCCTCTGTGCTTTAGAGAAAGAAAATAAAGAACCACATTGCAGTTGAAGTTTCTCATCCAACAAAAGGAGAGCCTGCATAGGGCCTTTAAGTAACTCTAAACCCCAGCTTCTGCCCACAGCTCCCTCCATCAATTCCATGATTGGTGTGTTTTCACTACTACTCACTTTCTTCTGTGTGCAAAGAATGTGCACCATGTCAGTAAGTGTGTGTGTATGTGTGTGTTTGTGTGTGTGTGTGTGTGTGTGTGTGTGTGTGTGTGTGTGTGTGTGTGTGTGTAGTCCCTAGTGAAAACTGTCGAGATACATGCAGACTCATGCTACTACTGTCCCATGGCACCTTGCAGGGAACCCTGAAATGGTGGCTACTTTAATACAGTCTAAACCGTGTGTGCATGGTTTCTGTAAGGTCACCACTACAGAGAGCAGGAAAAGCTTCAGTAGTCACATGGATGTGATCAATCAGTGTTAGTCATGCCCTTCCAGCATGGTAGACTGCAGGTTGTCTGTCCCCAGCACTTTGCTCTCTTGTGCCCAAACAATGCCAAGGTCAGGGCCGTTGAGCCGTGAGGCAGAGGCTCACCACCCTCAGTGCTGCCTAAGACCCCTAAGACTGTCTCTTTTGGGTGTGTGCGTGCTGGACACTCATGGATCCTGAGATCTCCGCAGCTGAGGTGAAACAGTACCGGAGCCATTGCAATGTGGGCACACATTTGGTTTTGGAGCTGGGCCACTCTTTGACTTTTATTGAGTGGAGAGACAACTGTTGGCTGAGCCTTTGGTGAACCGGATGGCCCCTGGCCACATCAGCAGTCAGCAGTATCAAAGCTGAGCAACCAGTGTTTTATGTTTCATTTTGTCATCGCTGGTCAGTGTTCTGATGCCACAGCACATGGCTGGTCTCAATCTCCCCATGTGGCCACAATCCCTAATTGATATTGCCTCCACTTCCCAAGTGCCACTGGGATTTCTGTAGAACCCCTAAGGCAGCAGCAAGCAGGAGCTCCTGACTATTCCCTCCCTGCTCTCTGGATCTGCAAGTCGTTCTGTGTACATATGGCTATTCCCTCATATACTCTTGATGCCATGATACCTTAATAAACACTTGAATCATGCCCTGATGGCCAGTTTTCAACTGCTACCTGACACCATCTATAATCGCCTGGGAAATGAGGGACAGTCTGGATCAGACTGGCCTTTGAGCATGACTATGCGTGACTGTCTTCGTTGCTGTGGGAGATGCCAGGCAACCTCTTTTCTGATCCTAGAGTCCCTATACCCAGCCACTTGTCCCCTCTACAGCCAGACCCTACTTCTGCTCCTAGGCACTGTCTTGGACTTCCTTCCCTCAGGTGGCTTCTCTCCTTTGGTTGCTACAGAAACCTGTTATGAGGAAAGGAACAGGGAGTTAAGAGTTCAAAGCCATCTTCCCACTGATGTTCTTTCTCAGAGGTCAGTGGGACACTTAAAGAGTTTTGTGTATACATTTTATTAAGCAAGGGACAATCATGCATCAGACACAGGAAACTAACAGCACATCTACTGGACCTCCTTCAATACCTGGGCATCTCTTCTGGCCTGTGCTTCTGTGTGCTGAAACCTGGGGACCAACTTCCTGTGGGGTTTCCCAGGGTGACTATGCACATTACTACACTGGCGTAAATCCTCAAAACTCACAAACATCAACAGGACTGCCACAGGAACGGTTCTACATCAACAGATACCACAGATCAGCAAGCAGAAGCATGGGAGGGTGGTGCTGTGGCTCACACACTTCTCTTTCCTCACTAGGGCAGGTGACCCGCTGAAGAAAACAAGGGGGCAGCTGGATAGAACAGGAAAACTACAACCCAGTCCTTGCATTAAACACCCAAGCACATTTAGACTAGAAGAGAGAAGTTTGCCAAGAATGAGGGCCACTTTGGACATCCATCATCAATAGCCCTGGCTGTCTAGGCCAGCATCAGATCCAGCAGTCTCCAGGCAGCTTTCCGCCAGGCCCTCAAGGGTGCTAAGAGCATTAACCATGAAAAATAGAACAAGATCTCTGCCTCTTGCCTGACTGACAGCCAAGCATGTGTATGCCCTGGCTATGCTCACGCTGGGACCCCTGCTAGATATTAAGATATAGAGACCTGATAGTTGATTAGGACCCTGTTCGAAAAGGAAGACACCGGATATTTCCCTCTGGCATCCATATGTGCATGCATGGTTGTACAAGTTGGTAGAATCAATCTCTCTCTCTCTCTCTCTCTCTCTCTCTCTCTCTCTCTCTCTCTCTCAAAGTTTTGAAGCACAGCAGAAGAATCTCTGGGACTCTAAGCCTGAGCAACCTCATCTGTGAGCCACAGCTTCTGTGTGAGAGCTCCTTTGTGTGAGAGGGGTAGGGTGACTGAGGAAGTTTGCTGGTGTCCATCCCTGGCCTGCATGTGCATGCATACAGAGACATGGACACATGCACATGCTGAGTACCCCTCATCCAATCCTGAAATCTGAAAACATTGAATTTCAAATCCAGGCATTCTCCTAACCTACACCTTCCCTCAGGAATTGGAGATGAGGCCTTGCAAGAATCCTCAACCAGTGAGACTGGCCCAGACCTTCTGAGATCCATTCTGCCCCAGGAGAACACAGCAGGTGGTATCAGGACAACACAGAAACTCAAGACTCCAGCCTGATGCAGGGACCGCCTGCTGGGTTAGAAGACTCAGCATCAGGTTCCTGAAGGAAAACATCACCTCTGAACACACAGGGTCGCTGTGGCTATGCCTTCAAGGCATCTTCAGCAGCAGCTTAAATGGACTAGAAATGACTATGGGAATCTGCCTGCAGGGTGATGTGAGAATCCTTTTGCTCAGGCTTGATCGCTAGATGTTGCCACAGAAAACCTTGAACTCTTCTTGGAGTACAGTCCAGGCAGAGGCTGAACACAAAACATTCTGATTATGAACTGAGTTTAACAGATAATCCGGATCCTGAAGGCCACAGGCCCAAAGGTCTGCACTGCAGGGGTGAGGCATCACTGCAGGGAAGACCACACAGTGCAGGGGTGAGGAGTCACTGCAGGGATGACCACACACTGCAGGGGTGAGGAGTCACTGCAGGGATGACCACACACTGCAGGGGTGAGGTGTCACTGCGGGGATGACCACACACTGCAGGGGTGAGGTGTCACTGCAGGGATGACCACACACTGCAGGGGTGAGGTATCACTGCAGGGATGACCACACACTGCAGGGGTGAGATGTCACTGTGGGGATGACCACACACTGCAGGGGTGAGATGTCACTGCAGGGATGACCACACACTGCAGGGGTGAGGTGTCACTGCGAGGATGACCACACAGTGCAGGGGTGAGGTGTCACTGCGGGGATGACCACACAATGCAGGGGAGAGGTGTCACTGCGGGGCTGACCACACACTGCAGGGGTGAGGTGTCACTGCAGGGATGACCACACACTGCAGGGGTGAGGTGTCACTGCGGGGATGACCACACACTGCAGGGGTGAGGTGTCACTGCGGGGATGACCACACAATGCAGGGGTGAGGTGTCACTGCGGGGATGACCAGCAGTATCCCAGCCTTGGCCTGGGAATAGCCATTGACACCCACACTTTCTGGGGCAACATTGTCTCCTGAGGATAGAGTCAGGCCAGGAGCAGCAACTGATGTTCACGAGGGACAAACTTTCTTCACCTACTGCCCATGCTGGCCCTAGGATCTGGGCTTTTTTGGTGACATGAGTGCTGAGCCTCCCAGGTAGATGGGTTTTCAGGGGTCAGGTGGTGCTTGTCACCAAAGATATCCATAAGGATAAGTCATACTGTACTAATTCCCATATTAGATCCCTTCTCACAGGTCACAGAGGCCATAGTGGGTCCTAAATGTGGAGTCAGGTTCCTGTGCACTTTTGAGGAGACTGGTCAGACATTTAGGCTTCGTGATATTTTGTTGGCATTATTTTGGGGGGATTTTATTTTTACTGTTGGGGCCAAACCTGGGGCTGCCATGTGGAGGGAAAAGCTTTGCCAAAGCTGTAGATCATCCCTAATAATAAACTCCTGAATTCTCCCAATCCTGGAACTATCTAGGTCCCTCACATGATGCAACCTTTGGGGCATTCCTCACATAGAATCATGGGGTGGACTGCATCCCAAAGAGAGACAGTGGGAAAAATTCCCCAGTGTCTCCCTGTGGCTGTGACGATGGGAGTGCTGACCAGTGGAATGCAGGCCCCATGTGAAAGCCTTTTGGTTTCTACTTGAGTGGAATCTTCACCATGCCTTTTTTTTTTCTTGAAACACAGGTTGCCCTGGAACTTACAGTCTTCCATCACCCTGACTCAGTTTCCCATGACTGGGATCATAGGCTTAAATTACTATGCCCATTTTTCTTTTTTGTATTTATAAATCTGCTAAAAAGCCAGAAGGATCCAGAATGTAAAATGGTGCGGTCCAAGGCATTTCCAACAGGGGATTCTTGACCTAGGAGTATCCAGACCAGTGTTTATTGTGTGGCTACTTCATTCCCATAACAGCTTATATTTGACAAAGAATTCCAAGTTGTGATATCACTGGGCAGCAGGTGATATCCCATACAGCAGGACTGACTCAGGTTGTAATTAAGGCTGGAGAAACTTACTAGGACCCTGGTAATCCTACCACCCTGGGGCCTTTAGATAGCCTTAATCTGATCTTCCCCCCTGTGCTATTAATCAATTGCTCTTGAAGGTAGATTTGAATTTACAGTCACTGTGAGGCAGGAGAATTAGGACCCTACAGTCACTCTGGGCTCCATAGGAAGAGCCTGTTTCAATAGTAAAAGAGGTCACCTGTGAGTTCTTACTGTCTTCCCTGAGGCCTTACTGCTGGAGTTAGACTAGCTGTCTCACCAATTGAAGTAGAGGGCAGAATGCTGGTGCCTTCTATAGTGAGGACTAGTGACAGATGGTCTATGGAAATTCTAGAAAGGTCTACAAGTATTTATGTCCTGTGCATGGGAACTGCTGGCTTCCCTGTGTCCTTTGCCTTTATTTTGCAGTCCATGGGGCACCTGGAAATGTCCCCAAACCAGGCTGTACACAGGGCCTGTCCCGTGACTCTCACTTGCACTCAGAGCCTGCCTGATAGTCATAGGTCTGACAGAGCCCTGACACCTGCAGAGACCACTATAAGGGACCCTGCAATCCCCATACTGCCCATCAGTGTCTATAATGTCCCTATACGACACTGAGACGGTCTAAGCTCCTTCCCATCTTTATGCTGCATCAGAATCTGACCATTGCTACTTTTGCTCCTCTCATACCCACACTAGAAGCCCTGTACCCACACTAGTCCCAGCTGGCCTGTTGCCTACTGACATCTCATGGACTCTGCCCCAATATTCCCTCTTTGCCTGGGTCCCTGCAACTGTGTCCAGTTCTGCCTGCTTCCCTGCCTCCCCACTTCCATTTTCCAAATGGCCACATTGACACATGGGTTCCTGGGTCTCCCACTCCTCGGATGCTGGGAACAGGTTCATTCTTTGCTGTTTGAATGGTTGTCCTAACACTGGAGGACCTTGCTTCAAGTAGTGGCAGTCAAACCTGGTGCTGATCGTGTCAGATCTGTCCAGGCTGTCTGTGTGACTGTGGAATGCGCCTCTGTTTTGGCTGAGTGTTATTTACCTCCCTCATGGCCATGTGATAACCAGACCATGAGCATGTTCATTGTTTGGAAAGAAGGGTGTGGAGGACATATGCTCCTCATCCTAGCATTAGTGGAAAAAAGACATAGGCAGATGATGCATTCTAGACCATCCTGGGCTATAGAAACTCTGCCTCGAAGAATGCAGGTGGAGCAGGGCTGGGGTTCAGTTGGTTGCCTAGCAGCCTACCACATTGAGCAGGCACTGCTCAACCACCTGTACATACACATCTCCTGAGATCTCTCTCCTAAATGGGAGGTGATCGTGTCCACCTAGTACAGCACATGCCCTGGAAGGACAAAAGCTACCTACAGGAGCTGTGGTGATGGCTCCCAGGTTAGAGCATCTGCTGCTCTCTCAGAAGAACCACATGGTCCCTAACAATCATCTACAATGGGGAATGCTATTCCCTCTTTTGGATCATGAGGGAAATGCACTCAGGAGTGGCCCAGACATACATTTGAAAAAAAAAGATCCATTGAGTTAAATGATAAAAATAAATATAATCAGCAACAATAAAAAACACAGCATATGAATGATCAAGTGAAACAGCACCTATAAAAACCTATTTCCCAAAATGAGTTGATGGTCATTATCTTTGTGGTTTAATAATAATGCTGTATTGTAAGAAAAACTGAGGCACATGGTTCTCGATTAGGATTATTCTATATTCCTCTGTGTAAGTTGTCATTTTTTCTGCAGCTCTACAGGCATGAGTGTGTGTTACTCAATATCTGGTGCACACAGTCAATAAGGAATGTGTGTTGTAGACTGATATAGACTAGGATGAGCAGAAGACATGACAGCATGGATACAGTATGTCAGTGATTACATCATAAAGTGTGTGTCCATAAAAAAAGTCACATTAACCACACAAAAGACACTATCACCCCGTGTACAGCTTGGTGGCTTTGAATTCACTGGATCATGCAAAGATCCATATCCAGCTGTCAGTTCTAAGTCTACAGGAGGGGAAAGGACCCTTGAATAAGATGGTGTTAAGTGTCAAGAGTTACAAATCAATTTTTATTCATAAGGAATACAATTTACAAAAAACAGGCATAAAATGAACAACTAAAATGGTATAAAAAATGAAAAACAGTAACAAGAATATATAACTATGAAATAACAAAAAGAAAACTTCAATGAAAATCATAACCAAAAACATTTCTTAACAGCATTTTCTTAATGAACATTTAGAAACACAGTTGTAGTGCTGTTTCTCCTCTAGGACGTGAGATGTCAAGGCAGTCCCCTCAGTTGTCTCTCAAATGGTGTTGTCAGTATGAGAAAGGAGAAATACCTCAATGAGACAGGCTGGCATACGGATACATAAATTTAGGGTCTCTATACATTGAGGAAATTATCTGAGAAGAAGAATATTCCCCCAAAAAGTCTTTGACTGTGAGGATTGTCGTCACAGGGAACTCCTGAGAGAGAAACTCATTCCTCAGGGGGCTGTCTTCCTGGGATCCGTCCTATGCCATGTCTCCTGCAGTTTCTGAGACCTGGGAGGAGAAGGCAGCTATTAAGACACTGATTTGGTGGGGACATGCATACCAGCTGTCAAGTTGCTGCCTTCTGTTCCCTCAGCTGCATTGGACAGACAGCACTGATCTTTTCACTGAAATCATTGCTGATATCTCTGCAGGCTGGGAACATCACCAGCAACCCTCACAGTACTGTGAGAGAACAAGCTGCTTCTCAGACTCTACCAGTGCAAACCAAGAATGGGGAAATGGGGAGAGACCTCATTGGGGTGCAGAAAGAAAGGAGAAGGCCACATGATACCCAGATCAAAGCCAATGACCAGGACTCATTTGCCATTTGCACTTGGTTCTTATCCCTACAAGGTGCTTCCAACCATCACATGACCCCTGTATGACCTTTGTCACACGACCAAAAACTCATTCAAAACTCTTCATAGCATCCAATCTGTGATAGGGAGATGCAGTCATGTGATATGTTATTCCTTTGTCACCATTTCTGGACTGCAGTTTCAAAAAGGGCAGAGAAGTGTACTTGCCCATAATTCAGTTTCTGAAGAGTGGTTAACTTCCCAGGATACTTGTGCATAAACAGAGCAATGAATAACTCTATCACATGAGGAGGGTGACTGATTGGGTGTGGGGAGATTAGAAAGATGATAGGGGAAGCAAAGATGCATCCAATAGGCAAATGGTATCAGACATTGTTAATCTGACTCAGCTGCTTGTTCCTACCACATTTTGCTGGGTCTGGAGGTTGCTGGCCTTCTCCTGTTCGTCTTCATCCTTCGGGTTCAACTCAAACAAATATCGCTGTAACTCCTTGCTCTCCTGCTTCAATGTGACCAACTTCTTCTTCATACATGCCTGGTCCATCAGGAGCCGGCTGTGCAGGTTTCTGGAAACACACTTTGCATAGTAAGATCCTGAAGCCTCTTCCTCCCATTCTAACTGCCAAATCCCACAAACTCCACCAGGACACAGATACCCATAAAGACTTCAAAGAATACATCTCCATACATGTAAGGCTGCTGCACAAACAGCAAACGGCCAATCCAGGGAAGAATAAATTGTTTCTGTGACCCAAGCACCAATAAGAGTCCATGTCTGTCCAAAAGAACAAGGGATCTACAACTACACATGAGAGCCCAATGCATCGGGACAGCATCAATTAGTAGGCAGTAAACAACCACAAGAGGACAGTAGAACCAAGGGAGGTCATGCTAACCATGTGGTCCACACATTGAGCTTTGTTAAACCTGGTATGACCCCAGAGCCGCAGGTTGGCCTAATAACACTCTGATGCCTGAATCAGTGTAGTTCTATCCAGAGCCTTCTAAAGATGCATAGACACTGTGCTGAGAAGTCACAGTCTCTTATGGAACTGAAACTGAGTCCAAAAGACCCACGGCACAGTGATATTTAAACAGCAGAAGAGATGGGCCCAGAGCTGCAGACTTTCCGGTCCAGAACAAAGAGAGGCAGACATGGCCATTCCACAAGTGATGGGCCCTTCTGACCAGTACTTACCGATAGAAGTTAATCTCCTTCTTGAGCTCTTGAAATTTCTCACGATGTTCAGTGTTCTTTGTGTCTAAGTTGTGCAGTAATGACATGACCTCTTTCTCCTTTATCTTCAAGTTTTCATAAAATGGATTTGGCCTGAAGTAGGGGCTGGCCCCAGGAAGATAGAACCCAATGAACATTGAGGTTTAGGATTATATGAACTCAGGCTGTGTCCTGTACTACCCCAGCCCTGGAAGGACACTTTCTGAATTCTACATATTTGGATCTTCTTCAGCTTCAGAAACTTGGAATTGTGTGCCCAGGACAACAGAAGCTAAGCACCCAGATAAAGGGTTCCCTGGCTCACTTTTTTCAATCAGGAGGTCTGGATCTGCATTCAAACCTGTTATGCTGTCAAGAGCCTAGGCCACAGAGCTTACCCAACCACACACACACACACACAAACACAAACCCATACACACACACACAAACACACACACACACACACAAACACATCCAGAATCCTCTGATTTCAATTTTCCTGTTTTGACAAGTGGAATGCTACAAGCCGAATAACTAATATTCTAGAGGCAGACAGTACACATAATTCTGGAGATGAGACCAGATATTGCCACAAACTTATAATCTGCCCAAGGCATACAAATGTATAGACAAATGTGACCACAAAGGCAAAGAACTGTACTGTTGAAAGTGGGGCTTCCAAAATAAAGCACTTACACCTCCATGAAACTATTATACAGGTATATCCTGAGGTCAAAAAACAGACCCCTAAATTCCAAGTGTGCAGGGACATAGAAACATATAAAAGTTGTGCATATGCATGCAGACCTGTGCACACACAGACACACAAACTGGGACACACCCACAAGAAAAGAAAAGTAAACAGACTCAGAGAATGAGAAAGAGAGACAAATATGGAAAGAGCACAATGGGAATCAGTAGAAATGTATGCACCATTACTGTCTCAGTGTTTAAGGCACACAGACAAGAAGGAACAGGCCTGAGCCTCAGGCCTTCTAGTTAAGCATTGATATGAACAATGTGGGACATGTCACCTAAGGGTGCTGCCAGGAGATGATAGCATTCAGTCACCTTCCTAGCAAGTACAAACACTGTCCACAAACTCACAGCACCTAGAACCTTGCAAAGCTACCACCTGTCAAGGGCTTTCCAATTGTACACTGGGAACTCATGCTCCAGTGACTTTATCCCTGAATTCTTCACTCAGATCACAAGTTCAGATTTTCAACAGGCGGAATCAGAGAGTCCATTTCCAAACTCACTCCTCACTAAGGGTCAGGTTCTGAATCTCCTCTCTATGGGAGATGAGGTTTAGAACAAGGTCGTTTGTTTGGAGCAATGCATACCTCGTGCTCATGGATCCACCTGTCACATAAAGGAGGCGTTCTGTCAGCTCATTTCTCTCCTTGGTAGCTAGCTCCAGTTCTCTATTCAGCCTCTCCTCTTCCTCGTTGGCCTGCACCTTGTTTAGGATATTTTCAGGGGATGACATCTGTCTGCAGGCCTCTGTAGGTAGAAGAACAAAAGTGAACCCGCATGGGGCGAATGCATAGAGCATACACAGACCACAGTGAGGTCCAAACAGGAGAACATGCTTGGAAGCCAGTGTCACTGCAAGGAGTTTGGTCTGCGTAAGAGGCATCCTAAGTGGATCACAGTTCCCCCACTACTATATAGAGACCAAGAGATATAAGCAGCCAGGTGTTCCCTATGCCCGCCCACACAGGCTTACAAGTACCAGAGAGATGCCTTCTCCAGGATTATTATCAGGTACGCAGGCTACAACCTGGTTTCAGGACCCTCACCCCTCTGGTTTCAGAAGTCAGATCATCAATTCAGCATCCACAATGACTTGATCGATCAGGGATACTCACATATCCTACACTGTTACTCTAGTCCAATAACTTCGCATTAAAAAGTCATGTAGGGGGGGGACATGGTCAACAGACTTATTAATTCCCCCTACTGAAATGACAAATGCCCCAGAAGTGCCAATAGGTTACAGGCTCTTTCTCTACCTGCTCCATATAGTTTGGCTACTGTAGAAAAATATCTGCCACACAGAACCTCTAATATATGAAGGTAAGATTGGCCCCGTCAGCCAGAGGTAGTCAAAGGAGTTCTAAGAATATAAGGTCATGCCAGGAGCACAGTTCTCTCCCTCTTACTACTGTCAGATAGTCACTGAATTTAAAGAAGCAATGAAAGTGAAGTACATTGATGCCCTGTTTAATTCAGAAAAGTTATCCCCTCCATGACTACTTATGGTGTTATTATATCAATTTAACATACCGAATGTACTGTAAAAGTAAAGACTAGAAGTTCACCCAATAATAGCATAGGCATTGCCATATCCTCCATGTGGTTATGGAGAAACTAATGATGTGAAAACCTTGACTTTCAGGAATTGTGATAATCATGGAATTCAATATCTGTGGAGATGTTCCAGTGGTTGTGGCCCATTACTAAAAAGGCCAGCGGAAGGCCCCCACACTCACCCCTGACAGGAAGCTCAACATACACTGCCCAGAACTTACTCCACATTCCCCATGTCCTGTGTCCATCATTACCTTTAGGTTTCGTTTGCTTCACTCTAGACTCTTCTCTATCAACATCAACTCTCCCAAAGCGCCTACAAAGACGGGCAAACATGTCTGTGGATATATCCTTTGGACACTAAGAGAAAAAGTAGGGAATTGGTTGTCACAACGATACTGGTGACATCACAGGGATTCCAAGGTCTCTCTAGGAGACAATAGAATGTCCACGAAGGGACGGCTGATGTCACGGAGAACAGACTTTGCCTCCCTGCTAATGTTCTCCCTGTACTGAGCAAAAGCTGATGTGCCCTTTTCAGGAGACTTCCCTGTGGCATAGCCACTGAGCACCACATGCTTCCAAAGCCAAATTTGACTCTAGGCTTGATTGGAAAAACCTAAGTCATTGCTATGTATCTAAATGAGTGCTTCCTCCCCAATCCCTGCACAGAAATGTTTCATCCTACCTCAAATTCTCCTCAGTCAGCAATATTACCCATTAAAGATTACTGAGAAATCACACCAGTTCCTATAAGTAGCCAAAGAGGTCTCCTGTCTCATCATGTGCAGGTGCATGAAATCACACCCAGAAATAGCCTGTAGGATAGGTTTCGATGTGGGTGTGTGTTATAGGTACAACCTGAAGCTTTGTGCTTAACATTTGACAGTTGCCACCAGATTCCTTAGGAGAAAGAATTGCATTCATTATTGTCCTGGCAACAATGTGGTGATCTGTTAGCAGAGGAAACTGAAATATTGGATCTACCAGTGAATGCACCCTCAGGCTGAGTGTGGGGCTCTCCTCTTTGCACTTAAGTTACCAAAGCAGGATTGCTTACAGGCCTCTCTAAGCTATAACGTGTAAGGTCATCTGAAAAAATAAAATAGTCAGCAGATGTGTGTGTGTGAGGGGGTGCAGCCAATGGAGTAGGACAAGCCTAGAGACATAACTCAGTGTACAGAGTAAGAAACAAGCATCTTCACTCCTGTTTCATGGATCACCCCACAAAACACAAAAGCATCTATCGTACTAAAAAAAAAAAAAAACCAAGTTATTTTATTGAATGCATACACTAATACTGTTTACAGTATTAGTAGCAAAGCTCAGATTTTGGGGGCAGATCCATGACTTGAACTATCTTCCTGACAACATATAAAGCAATAAATATATAAATAAATAAGAAAAAAAACAGAAAAATAAAAAAACACAAAAAGCACGAGCCTCTCATGTGAAGTTACAGAAGAGAGATCCAGTGGTCACTTCTGACCAGGCCATTTTAGCTATGACGGTGCATTGTGACCCTTAATTTGATGGGTCCTATATAAAGCTTTGTGCAATATTGTCATTTTAACAAACCTCATCCAGAACATACATAACAACACAGGATATGATTGCCATGTCCTTGCTGTGTATCAAGTTATTTTTCTGTGTCCTTGATTGACAGGCATATTACAGCAACAATCTGAGATGGCTGGTAGACTTGGAAGAAAGTGGATATGAAAGATCCCCATTTATATATCAGTACAGCCATTTCTTAAGAATGAGAATCTTTTAAGCTGGCCCTCGCTTAGCCCCTTGACATTAGACATTAGACCAGAAAGTACAGAAAGCACATTCCCACCCACTCTCTAGGAAGCTGCCCGACCATAAGAACAGAGGGTATAGAACATATTTACTGCAGGGCAATTACAAGACAGGAAACATCTCTGGGAAGCTGACTGACCACTATAGAAGTGAGATGTCCTTGGTACTGAATGCAGCTGTGCTATAGGCTGACATAGCTATAGCCTTGTCCTGGGAACTCCAGAAGAGAAACACCTGCCAAGACATATATCCTTGGTCCTTGTCCTGGGAACCCCAGGATAAGAAAACATATATCAAGTCAGACATCCTTGGTACTGAAATAGCTGCATTGATGTGGTTATGGCCTTATCCCAGGAATTCCAGGCCGAGAGACATCTGCCTAGTTATCCTTGACACCGAAATAGCTGAGCTAATGAAACTGTGTGATCGTAAATGACTGTTTAAGCTGTACATTTCTGTAGTTCGAGGTTCCTCACATCCCTCCAGCGTGAGGACCGTGTCGAGCCCCAGTGCATTGGTGTCCCAAAGTAAACCTCTTGTTTTTACATCAAGACTGAGTCCTGTGTGTTCATGGGGTGGTGATTGTCCTCAGGACTGGAGCGAGAGTCTCCTCTGTCTGAGGGTCTTTCAGATAAAGCTATAGTTGTGGGTTACACACCTCAATTCTCATTGGCTAATGCTGTCCTCACAGTCCTTGGAGGCCCCTTTGTAAGACTACCTGTTGGAAAGTGGAAGCAGCTTTATTTGAGTTCAAAGTGAACCTGACGAGCAACGTAGAGAACAAGATGGGGTAATTGAGATCCTGTCTAAAACCAGCACAGAAACCCACCCTTCATTCAAAGCATCATCTACCAATTCTTGAATTTTTACCATTCTCTGCCAACCAGTCTTTCATTCAGGAAAGGTAGAAAAGAACTGGAAAAGATCTTTGTATTCTAAGGACCTTGATCTGTCTTTCCTTAGGTCCACGTTAAGAACAAATGAAATGGGTATCACCATCTGAATAACTTAGTATCACCTACTCAGCATTTCTAGCCTAATACTGTGCCAATGGAATCTCAAGCTTCCCTGAGTGTTGCTGCCCCAGCAAGAAGAATGAAGAACTGAGGTCAAACCCCAGTGAACCTTTCAAGGGGTTAGAAGAAAGCCATCAGAGATACTGCACTTCAGTGTCCTTAGATTAAATCAAGATGATACAACGTGAATCTAGTGTGCTATTCAACCATACATCTTCCTCACAACCCCACCTATCTGAGGTCATTGCTTGGCAGAATTCATGCCCCCCATCCTAGATATTTCTTGATTCATTGCTGCCAAGCGCCAGGTTTCCTGAGTTTTGTTTTTTATAGAATTGGGTGTAGTCAATCATAATTGCCCTCTGTAAGAAATGACAAATATCAATAATAACTGACCACACTGTACTACAAGTACAGTAGTGGAAAATTCAGCAT
Organism: Rattus norvegicus; assembly: GCF_021556685.1. Classification (NCBI taxonomy): domain Eukaryota; kingdom Metazoa; phylum Chordata; class Mammalia; order Rodentia; family Muridae; genus Rattus; species Rattus norvegicus. The sequence goes on from NW_028238785.1 coordinate 1,104,785, forward strand.
AACTGAGGAGTGGGAAATCACCACTGTGTCCTGGCCTTTCTCTGCCCATATCACAGCTCACAGGCGGCTGGGGCAAACCTTGAGTTCCTCTGTAGAAACAGAGTGAGGGTGAATGGACACTGAGCAGGCAGAGCAACACAGCTGAGGCAACTCAATTCCAGCAACAAATGCATTATTTGTTTCCCATCTTAACAGCTCCTTTTGAGGACTTGTCCCCACACCTAGCTTAAACACAGCAATTTTCATACATGCCCGCCTGCTATTTCTATTGTTGCTGTAATACGCCTCCACATCATAGATTTCAAAAAAGAAAGAAAATAAACCTGACACTGAGAAGGGTGATGCCTGTCAACATCTAGTGTGTTGGGGGCCCAGGTATGGTCACAAATAACCAGGACACAGGGGATGCAGAGCAAAGGCAGATGCAACTGCATGCAGCTGCAAGTTTATTAACCCTTATATAGGCATGAATATGGATTACCTCACTTTCCCTTTTGGCAAGATATAATAAGATCGTTATTCCCATGATACCAGGAACGACTAAGGCAAGACTAGGCAAAGATGTGAGACTGAGCAAAGGCTTCTCCCTAATATATCTGTATAGCAAATCATCCCTCTTCCTAGCATCACAATATACTTGTCATAACCCAGAGAGCATGAGAGCCGCTTCCACAAAAAAGGGACACAGTACAGCATAGTGTAAGGTAAAGTGAGAAAAACATTTTCTTCTCAAGGGCAGCATTCCAGCCACCTGCTTGCATCTCTCAGCCGTCTTTCCTTGATCCTGTCTGGGAAGTGTCTCTCAGTGACTCCACAATTTCTCTCTTTGTCCTTTTGTTTTAAAAGTAACACTTTCTATAACATAGCTAAATGTCCTTGAAGGGGTTTAATCATGCAAAAAGAAAGCAATATAATATATAATGTATGCAACCTTTAATGAGTGTATCTATTTTCTTAGGGGTATTTTTCAGATACCTTCCCAGATCTGGATTTAACTTTGGTAATTGTTATCTATCTACAAAATCAACAATATCGAATAAATATTCCAGTTTTCTGGCGTAAAGTCCACGGGAGTAATAACTAATGATTTTGGAATTTGCTCGGTGTCTATTGTTATGTCCCTCATTTCATTTCTGATTTTTAATTCATGTATTGTCTCTCTTGTGCATTGTTAGTTTGAGGAAGTGGTTGTCTCTCTTGTGGATCTTCTCAAAAAAAAAAAAAGAGGAAGAAAAGAAAAAGACAGCTCTTGCGTTCCTTGACTTTGTATTTTTCTCTTTGTTTCTAAAGGCTTGATTTCAACCCTGAGTTTATTGCCCTTCATCAGATCCTACCAGACTCTCTATGGGATGAGGCTTTGCCTCCTCTTGGTAACAGCAGCATGGAATAAATGAAGCTTCTGCGGATCTCTGTTGTGGTGTTGCACATCACAATCTCACTGAAAACCATGCATAGCCTGGTTTTAGGCTCTATTAAAGCAGCCCACTATTTCAGTGTTCCCTGTAAGGTGCCATAGAATGATAGTAACATAATTCTGCATGCATATCGACAGGTTTCTACACGGTCTTCTGGGTCATTTAATAATAATTTATAGTGAGTTCATGGATGAACACACACTCACACACACACACACACACACACACACACACACACACACACTTTACTGACATGGTGCATATTCTTTGCACACCAAAAATAAAGTGAGCATTACTGAAAATGCACCAATAATGGAATCGAAGGAGGGAGCTATGGGGAAGCTGGGGCTTAGAGTTACTTAAAAGACCGGATGCAGATTCTCCTTCTATTGGAGGAGAAACTTGATAGACAATGTGGTTCTTTATTTTCTTTCTCTAGAGCACACAGGACTAGGGTGGCAGCTAGGGCTTTGAGTGTATTCGGCAAGTACTGTAGCACTGAATTAAATCCTAGGGCTGGAACCCTATTAATCGTCTACAACAATTACAGGGCAGGCTGGATGACGACACTCAGCTGACAATGTGGACATCTCAAGACAGTCACTGGACAATGGCTGACACACTTGTCTGAAGACTGGAAATGTTTCTTGATCTTGGAGAGGAAAGAAGGACCCTCCAACTACACTGTCCTCAAAGGAAGTTTATTCAGGTGAGGGATGACATGGATTGTTTTGTCTCACGTCACACATGTCAGTAGAAAATATCCTAGGTATTGGATGCCGCTGTTAGCATTAACAGAACAAAGCACATAGTGTTGGGAAGATTAATAAATTATGAGTAGGATTAGAAAACCCCAAGCCTCTTCCAGGTTCTAGGAGAGCAAAAAAAAAAAAAAATACCACGAAATACAGTATTAATGGGATAGTTTGGTTAAATCTAGTTACTAGTTTCTATTGTGATACCTATTGTCAGTGCCTGCGCCAACAGTGTGTGAATATCGGGTGTAGGTTTGTGGGGTTGAAAGAAAACACGTACACGGGTCACCCCTTTTTAGCCAGTGCCACCAAGGCTTTACTGAGATCTCCTTATATACCAGAGGCAATAGCTGTGGAAAAACAACAAGGCAGGTGAAAATCCCCAACCAGGATAATAGGACAAGTCTGTGTGGTGAAAGTTCCAGCCCACTCAGGGGCATAAACAGCTTCTTAAAAACAAGAAGCAGGAAAGCTCAGTGGGGAGAAAGGGTGCCATGGAAAATCCCAGCCCAAATCAGGTGCTAAGAGCAGCTGTCAAAGGTGTAAACAATTTCTTGCTAGAGCAGGCTGAAAGGCTCAGCTAGGGGGGAGGGAAACACCAAGGTAGGGCCCAACAGGAGCCTTCAATGGTGGCTCTAATGTTTCACTTTCCTCTGCCAACTGGCCTCCACACTGTTTCTAGCACCATAATGATTTCAAGTCTTCCTCCTAAGGAATTTTGTGGCAACCATTGAATGCTAAGCACAAGGCTTCATGGGTGTTCCCCTAACACACACCCATGTTGCAACCTTCCATGCAGGCTATTTCTTGATGTGATTTCAAGCACCTGTACATAATAAGACAGGAGAACATTTTGACTGCATATTCAAACTGGTATTATTTCTCAGGAATTTTTAATGGCTAATATTGGTGAAGGAGGATAATTTGAGTTAGGATGAGACATTTTTGGGCAGGATTTGGAAGGAAACATTCATTTAGATGCATAGGAATTACTAAGGTTTTTATAATCAAGCCTTGAGGAAAATTTGGCTTTGGAAGCAGGAGATGCTCAGTGGCTCTGCCCCGGGAAAGTCTCCTGGAAAGGGCACCTCTGCTTATGCTCAGTACAGGGAGAACATTAGCAGGAAGGCAAAGTCTGTTCCCCATGACATCAGCTGTCCCTTCTTGGACATTCTATTGTCTCCTAGAGAGTTCTTGGCGTCCTCTGCTATGTCACCAATGTTGTAGTGACAACCAGTGCCCTAGTTTCTCTCACTACGAGTCTGGCAGATACATCCTAAGACATGTTTTCCAGTCTTAGAAGTGTTTTGGGAGGGGGGATGTCGATTGTGGAGAGACTAGGGTGAAGGTGTCTGACCTTTCGTCTCAAAGAAATGATGGACAAAGAAAGTGGTTCTGGGGAATGTGGAGTAAGTTCTGGGCAGTGTCTTTTGAGCTTTCTGTTGAGGCAGGGGGAGGGATGGTGGGGGTCCTGCAAGCTTAAGCTGACCTTTCTAGCAATTGGCCACAACAACTGGAGCATCTGCAAAGGAATTGAATTTCCATGAATATCACAATTCCTGAAGGTCATGGATTTCAGAATTCTTTTCTGTAAGAAAGCACAACAGAGGCTAATAGGAGGAAAACTTCAAGACAATGAACTAAACTATACCCAAGAAAAACCAAGAAATTAATCTTCTCTCAATAATTTAAAAAAAGAGAAGCACACAAACATAATTTCACCTATAACCAGAAAAAGAAGAGAATGCAGCAATCATTGGCTTTAATATCTGACCAGATCCTCTTTCCCTAATCCCCGAGCTCCCAGGGGCCAAACTGCCAGCCAAAGTGTATGCAAGGATGCTCTATGGTTCTAGGTGAGTCCTGTTGCCCCACCAAAGGCAGATCCTAGAGGTGTGAGGTGGGGATGGATATGTGTGGGTGCAGGAGCACTGTCACATAGGCAAAGCTGAGCAGAAACGGGATGTAAGGTTTGATGAGGGGAGGCTGGAAAGCAGGACAACAGTTGAAATGTAAATAAATAAAATAACCAATTAATAAAAATAGCCAAAAATAAAATAAGTAAAAAGGTAAATGAAAATGAAACCAAACCAACCAAACAAACAAACAAAAATCCCTGTGGTGGATTGGCCTAATGCTGCTTGTATTTTAATGCTAATTTGGAGAACTCAAGACTGGTTAACCCCAAATAACTGACCCTGTTCCCAGTTAACTGTGATTATAAAGAAGCCAACAGCCAACAGCAGAGAGATGGGGGAGGTGAACTTTGAGGGCTTTGCTAGAGAGGATCATGAGGAGGGAAGAAGGAAGAAGAAGCTGCCATAGAATAAAGGAAGAACGTGTGTGATGGAGAGGAGAGAGGAAGAGGACAGCAGCCATGGTTAAGGGAGAGGAGAGCCTGGTCCTGAGGGCTGTCCAAGTGGAACAAAGAGCAGCCAAGATGCTACACAGCCAGTAAGAGTTGAGCATTATTGTTTGGAAAGTAGATCTGATACCATGGAGGGCAGGCAGCTGCCCAGCTACTGTGCTGACTAATGTACACTAAAATAAATTTAACAAAATATGTATAACCAGTAAGACAGCTCTGTAGAGGATCCTAAAAGGATTACTTTAGTTTGAAGGGAAGGACAAAATACCAGAGAACACAGGGGATAAATTAATAAAACTAGGAAAGTTAATCAAAGAAGACTGTGAAAACCACAAAAATTAACAAAATGACAAAATTTAATACATAGGTTTAAATAATAATTACATATCACTAAACTCAATATCTAGGGTGGTGGGGCATGGATTCTGCCATGGTCTGAACTCAGAAAGGTGGGGTTGGGAGAAACATGTCTGGTTAAATAGTCCACCCACATTGTGTCAATGTGATTTAATCTAAGGACGAAGAAGTGGAGTATCTCTCACGGCTTTCTTCTAACCCCTTGAAAGGATCACTGGGGTGTGGCCTCAGTACTTCATACTTCTTGCTAGGTCAGCGAAACTCAAGGAAGCTTGAGATTGTCATAGCACAGTGTTAGGCTAGATATACTGAGTAGATGATACTAAGTTGTTCAGATGGTGATATCCATTTGCATGTGTTCTTAATGTGGACCTAAGGAAAGAGAGATCAAGGTCCTTAGAATAGAAGGGACATTCCCAGTCCTTTTCTACCATTCCAGACTGAAAGGCTGGTAGGGAGAAAGTGGTAAATAATAAAGAATTAATAGATGATGCTTTGAATGAAGGGTTGGTTTCTGTGCTGGTTTTAGACAGGGTCTCACGCATCCATGTTGCCCTCTCCCTGGCTGGCCCGGTTCACTTTGAAGTCAGTGCTTCCATTTCCAATAGACAGTCTTACAAGAGGGGCCTCCGAGGTCTCTGAGGACAGCATTAGCCATTGACAGTTGAGGTGTGCAACCCACAACTATAGTTTTAGCCACTTTGTTCCATGTCTACCAGCTATTTCAGATTGTTGCTGTTCTATGCCTGACAATCAAGGACACATAAAAATAACCTGATAGAGAGCAAGGACATGGTGATCACATCCTTGCCTCTGCTGTATGTTCTGGATGAGGTTTGTTAAAATTCCAATATTGCAAAAAGCTTTATATAGGGCCCATCACATTAAGGGTCACTATGCACTGTTCTATCTAAAATGGCCTAATCAGAACTGACCGCCAGACAACACTTCCTGCGAAGTTCATATGAGAAGCTTAAGTTTTTTGTTCTTCCTTCCTTCCTTCCTTTATTTCTTTCTTTCTTTCTTTCTTTCTTTCCTTCTTTCTTTCTTTCTCTCTCTCTCTCTTTCTTTCTTTCTTTCTTTCTTTCTTTCTTTCTTTCTTTCTTTCTTTCTTTCTTTCTTTGCTTTATAGGTTTAGAGGAATGTATTCTGGGCCACGGACCTGCCCCTAGTATCTCTGCTATGGATGTGATCAATCAGTGTTAGTGTATGCATTCAATAAAATGTCCATTTTTGACTAAGGTAGATGCTTCTGTGTTTTGTGGGGTGACCCATTGTCAATGTCTAGTGAGTTGGGGCCCTGGGTATGGTCGCATACCCCAGGACACAGGGGGTGCAGAGCAAAGGCATAAGAAACTGCATGCAGTTGCAAGCTTTATTAATCCTTATTAAGCTAAGAATATGCATCACTACAATTTTCATTGTGTCAAGATACCATAAGATTATTATTCCCAGGATACCAGGAACAATGAGGGAAGATTAAACAAAGAAAGACGAATAAACAAAAGCTTCTTCTAAAAATATTCATATAACAAATAACCTCTCTTATTATAATCAAAATATACTCACCATTACCAAGAGAGCGTTAGAACCACTTCCATAGAAACGGGACACAGCAGAACATAATTTAAGGCCAAGTGAGAAAAACATTTTCTTCTCCAGGGCGGCATTCCAGCCCCTACTTGAATCTGTCACCAGGCCTTTCTTGACCCTGCCTGGGAGCTGCATCTCTATGTCTTAACAATTCCTTCTTTTTTCTTTTGTTTTAAAGTAACACTTTACATAACATAGCTAAAGGTCCTTGTAGGGGTTTAGTCATGTAAAAATAAAGCAACATAATACATAATGTACATAAGATTATGGCAAAACTAGTTCCTCCCATGCTATGGAAAATCCTTTGAAGCCAAGCCTTGGGATCTAATCCTGTCAATTGATCAGCCAATAATTTCGCTATTTCCATAGGGGTAGTATCTTCCAGCTGTTTACCAGAAGACATTCAAACATCATATTTCAAGGCATTAATTACTTTTGAAGCACTTTCATTACCCTCTAAATAGGCTTGAATTAACTTCCAATCATGTTCTGTGTCATTATCCATATATTTATTAACAGACAAGTAGTAGGATTTCATCAGGATAAGCAATATAAGCCCGATAACTGGCATTGTTCGCAGCAGAAGAAACCATGAGTAAAACACACATTGCTAAGAATAAGTGCTCAGCAGTAAAGGACTTTCCTGAAGGAGACAAAATTATTCCTTTCAGTGCTTAATCGCTTCACCTGACCCCACATAGGTAATAGGGTTGTCACTGCACGGATCCTTATCCATTGTTGTTTGTGGACACTAAGAGAAGCCAGGGCCTCAGTAATGGAGGACACCTCCTCATCTCCTGAGAACATCCATCAGGAGAAAATGTAGCTGGTTTAACTGGATTCCTTTGAGGGTAGGGAGCAGTTCTTATTATTCTGTGCTTGGATCCATCTCCCGGGTAACCAGAATAGTCTCCCATCCTGTAATGAGACAAAACCCTCTCCCCTATATACAATGATGTCCCTTCCTGCCATTCAGCATCCCGGGCAATTTTTATCCATACTGTCGGTTCCATGCCTTCTTGGGGGAAGTTCAACAAAGTGTCTATCGGCTTTTGATATAACTTCACCTTGTGGTAAATTAAGAAAATTAATAACGTATAATGCTTGTGCCAATATAGCCCTGGGACTGGTCTGCAAACTCCATTCAGGTTGCATAAGGCCATCTCTTTTCCCCCTTTTTAATTTTATAATTTGTCATTTCAGGGTATGGTGAATTCTTTCAACAAAAGCTTGTCCTTGTTTATTGTGTTCTGTACCAGTAATATGTACAATATGATATCATTGACAAAATTGTTTATATTGATAAGAAATATATGTTGGTCCATTATCAATTTTAATTTTAGAAGGCAGTCCCATAACAGCAAAAGTTTCCAATAGATGCTGTATAACATGAGCAGTGCGTACTCCTGGCAATGGTGTAGCCCACACAAATTTTGAAAAATTATCTATGCTTACATCTATATGTGAAAGGCGACCAAACTCAGAAATATGGGTTATATCGATCTGACACGATGTATTAAGTTGCATCCTTCTGGGATTAATTTGAGATGGAACACATTTTATACGTGAAGACTAACACATAGGACAATTAGCAATAATTTGTTTGGCTTAAGAATAGGGAAGCTTATATTTAATATGTAAATATCCTGTATTGGCATGATTATGACTGTGTTCTTCTGGGGTAGCAAATGCCACTAATTGATCTACCATATGATTGCCAAGTGTTAAAGATTCTGGAAATTTTGAATGTGATCTAGTATGTGTAATGAATATTCTAGAGTTTCATAATAACAATAGTCCTTTAATATGTGAGAATAACATTTAATATAGGCCTAGATGTAGAAACAACAGCAGTCGCAATATTCTGTACTACTCCTACAACATAAGCGGACTCAGCTATAATATTTTTACATCATGAGTAAAATCCTGGAATACATTAATTACCGCTAATAATTCATTTTGTTGTACTGACCCAAAAGAAGATTCTTGTCCCCAAAATTAATCTTTGGTCCAATAAGCCATCTTGGTGTTAGAACCATCTGTAAACACAGTAAAGGCTGATGGTAATGGATCAACAGAAATTAGTGTATTTATCAAATTTTTTTTGGTTTTTTAAAGCAATCCCGGGGTTGGGGATTTAGCTCAGTGGTAGAGCGCTTGCCTAACAAGCACGAGGCCCTGGGTTCGATCCCCAGCTCCAAAAGAAAAGAAAAAAAAATTACTACAGTAAAGCAATCCCACAATTTACTATGGGGAGGATGAAATTCAATATTTCCAGTGTAAGAAATCATGGCTAATTGAAAAACCTCAGACATCTGCATTAAATATTCCACTTTATCTTTCCTTAATGGGAAAACAATAGCAGCACAATCATATCCCCACAGTGTAACAGGTCTTTGTATGCCTTGCTGAATAATTAAAGAAATTTGTTCCTCATAATTTGTTAATGTTTGGTTAAAGTTTTATTTAATTTATATCCATTCTAAAGGCAACTCATCCTGAGCGAAAGTGCCTGTAGGATATTCAAGAGTATTTAAACATATAATTTAATAACTCTATCTGGATCAATACATGCCAAATATGCATCTTTCCATTTTCAGAAAAGACACCCTTGCATGCCTTCATATAAGCATTAATATCCCCAGCCTCCTTTATAGGTAATAATGCTCTCCTGTACTCTTCATTAGCATTTTCAAAAGCAAGCATTTGCAGCAGTTGTCCTCCAGCTACCTCTCCTACCATTGTTCTTTCCAATGTTAATTTTAATATACATAAAAACTTAATATATGGTTCATAGAAAGCTACTACCTTTTTCAACCAACCAGTATCATCCTTTATAATAAGTCGGTTGGGCCACACCTTGAATCAATGCTGGCCTAATTATAGGAAAAGAAAAAGCAGGTGAATTTGTCATCATCATCTTGTGAATCTAATGGTCAACATGCCATCCTCGGGAAACGACTTAGAAAAACCTGCTTCAGGCAGTGGTGCAGAGGGCAAAACTTTTACTTTCGTTTTGTCTTAATGAAGCTCTAGCTTCTTGTTCTGTATTCGTTATTACCCTGTCTGCATTCATGGCCTTGAACACAGTAAAAATTACAGCCCAAAGAGACCAGAAATTGAAATCTTTTTGCCCTGCCTGACAGCCTTTTTCACCTTAACTTTCACTTTGACCCAGATATCAGAATCCCTGGAACCCTCGTCAGGGAATCATGGAGTTTACTCTTGCTGTCTCTAAACACTTTTCTAAACCAGACTACGAGACATGAATTCCCTGAACTCTTAAAGATGCTTAAGCATAGCGAGATGAAGAGAAGATTTATCTTGTCCCATTTCCTTGTAATAAAATGTACTTACCTTATCTGACTGTCCAGACTTACCTTCAGGGACCCTGTTCCAGTGCCATAGGTCGACGTCTAGGGAGTTGGGAGCCATGCGTCCGGTCTCATTCCTTTCTGTGTTTCCCGATGCTCAGTGGCCATGCCACTCCAGCATGCTTTGAAATGAACCAGTCCGGAACCACCACCACCACCACCACCACCACCACCACCACCACCACCACCACCACCACCACCAATTTGGTTTTGTAAATAAAGTTTTATTGACATCACCATCCTCAGCATTTACATCCTGTTCAGTGCTGCTTCTGGCTGCAGCTGCAGGGATTAGGAGCCACAGAGCCCTTTAGGCTCCCAGAGCTGAGAGCATTGACCATTAGCCTTGTTTGTGAAAGAGGTGACTGACCCCTGTGCTCGAGGTGGCCTTTCCGTGCCCCTTAACCCATAGCATAGGTCTCTGTGCCATCCTCTCCCTTTGCTATGGTGTGCACTTCCTGGTACATTTCCGTTAGCTCTTGACATTTCCAGAGCATTGGTCTTGCAAATTGAATTTGCATGGCACCAGGAATAGACCTGATAGCAGGGTGTGGGACACTCCCTATGGGGACCCTGCCCAGGGGCATAAGCTTACTTTTCCAGTCAACTCCCTGAACAGTGAGCCTTTGTGGGACAAGGTACTTCACTACATGACTTGACCTCTCTGCAGTGCACCCAATCCCTGCTTGGCTCAGATGTCCCCCAGAGAGATTGTGTGTGTGTCCCCAGTAGAGGCAGCACTCTGTGTGGTGGCATTGACATGGCATCCAGGAAAGTCAAAACCAGAGGGACATGTCGGGCAGTTGGAAGCAGATGTCTGTGTCCATGGAGAGAAGGATGGACTAGACACTCCTACAGGGGGTGAGCTGAGAAGCACTTCCTTGGCTTTTTCACAGCCGTGTAGGCTGCATGCCATGCTGTGTACCCATGCTGTGCTGAAGCCCCAGGCTTTGAGTCTCCCACACCTGCTGTGTCCTGGGTCCAGGGTAGGATTAAGCAGACTTCAGCAGGAGAAAGGTGAAAACCCTGGTTGCAGGGTGGGGATGGCACAGTCATAACACTCCTGCACATGAGGCCCCTGACTTAGAGCCGTACAGCAGCTGTGACAAGCCAGCTCTGGTGACACTCATCTGCAATGCCAGGCCATGGGGGGTAGAGGCAGTAGGATCAGTTGTTTAATTATCCTTGGCTACACGGCAAGTTCGAGGCCAGCCTGGGCAACTTTGTCTATTAAAATAAGACAAAACTAGGTCTTGACTCTGAGCATCACTGCCTGTACCTGGCATGGTTGCCCCACCCCAGGTAAGAAACCCCTCTGTCCAGAGGCCATAACTGCAGGAGACCCCTGGCCAAGTGTCTATACAGCGCCCTGTTTGACTGGTCTGTGCTGAGGACCAACCACGCTCTCCTCAACAGGAAGGACATGGGAGAGGCTGTTTCTGTGAGGTCCCGGGCCCTGAGACGGCCAAGAATAAACCCTGTCCTTGGGAAAGCCATGGAGACTAGGAACCCAGGGGATCTCTGCAAACACCAGGGCTGGCAGGGGACTCTGATCCTCTACAGCAGCTGCTCTCAATCTGTGGGTTCTACCTCAGAGCTCCTGCACACCAGACATTTACATTACAGTTCCTCACAGTAACAAAGTTACACTCATGAAGTAGCTCTCCAATAAGTTTATGGTTGGGATCACAACATGAGGAACTGAAATAAAGAGTCACAGCATTAGGAAGGGTAAGAACCGCCATTCTATAGGAACCCAGGCATCTGCACTCGGTGTCTGGGAGTGTGATAGGCTAGGCTTCACCCTCAGCGATGCCAGCATGTGGGCACCAAGCCCAGGTTCCACCCCAATGCTTCCTGGATATGTGCAGGCCTGGTTCCATCAAGAAGTAATAAAGGGACCCTTGGCAAAAAACACTGGGTACCAAACAGGTCAGGAAAACACACCCCCTCTGCTGCAACTCCTCTCAGGAGGGCTAGTCTTTCCAGGAGGCCCCAGCTATAACCAAACCTTGTCTCCCAGTGCTTGCCCATTGGTGTCTTGGCCATATTCAGATTTGAGGACTTTGAACAGAATAGCTTCCAGCAGATTTGCATCAATGAATCCAACAAGCAGTTGCAGTCCTACTTCATCCAGCACACCTTCAAGCTGGAGCAGGTGAGAGTGGACACCTATTCCCCAGCCCAGCCCAGCCATCACCCTGAATGTCAGCTGTGTCCATCAGTATCAGCAGGATGGGGCCTGGGCACCATAGGTTCCCCAGGACCTAAAGCTATGTCCTTGAACTCAGTGCCATGCTCAGCCCTTCTAGCCTCTTTCAACCCTTCTGGAAGCTCAACTGCTCCTGCAGCAAGGCAGCAGTGTGCACATTCTGTCACGTCATTTGTGTGTGTCTACAGGAGGTCAGAGCCTGTCCCCTCTGGTCCTTTCTTTTGCTGTATTTGCCTTTCTGAGGAGGCAGCACCCACAGGTATGGGAGGCAGCCACATGCATATTCTGCAGCCATGTCTGATTCCTCTGAGGCTCAGTCCCACTTACACACCTACCCTCCAACCTCCCCACTCCATGTCACCCCTGGGGCTCTGTAAACCTTCCTGTTTTCTGTCTTTATGTAATTGGTGACACTGCAGCCCTCAGTGGTGTCATACAGTGTTAGTTTGTCTTTGCACTGCCTGGAGGTCTGACTTAGGAGAATGGCTACCATTCTCATTCCTGTTCAAGGGTCAGAATCTGAATCCTATGTAAGGCTGAATAATATTCCAGCACATGGCTGTGCCATATTGAATTTACACAGTCACCTATGGATCTTATATTTTGGCTTGTAAACACACACATATAAGACTCAAGTGACACCCAAGTGGAGAATTATTGAAGTCCTCCATGGCTTTCTGAACCGTCTGAGAGACCATCCTGTCCACAGTGTATAGGGCACCATCTACTCATAGCTCACACAGCATGAGAAGATTAGGGAGGGTTAACCTGGCTTCTCTGTCTCCTACTTTCTGCCACACTAGCCCTAGCATCTTTCTGTATTGCAGTGAATGTTTAGAACCCAGGAGGATGCCAGCTTCCTTGCTCAAATATAGCAAGTTCCTCCTTGCCTGCTTTGAAACTGAGTCTTATGCAGCCCAGGCTGGCTTTGATCTCACCATTAGTTAAGATGGCCATGAACTCCTGGTTCTCATGCCTCAGACGTCTCTGAGTGCTGGGTGACAGGTATGCACCACTCTTAAGTCCTGCCACTGGGGCAAGAGTGAGCAGAGCCAGCTCTGAAGCACACACTTTGCTGGTGTCAGTGATGACTGACTTATGTTTCCTGTCTTCCTTGCACATGGCCCTTCTTGCTGCATGCCATCCTTTCTCCCTGTGACTCATGGGGGACACCAAGCCTGAGGATGTTAGGAAGAAGTTTACTTACTTCACTGGGTTGGAGGCTGTTAGGTTCCTGTGTCAGTAGGTGAGATTCAAGCTAGAAGGTTTGTGGCATGAGAAACTGGAACTGGAATGGCAGGAACAATCGTCGCCTGGCTCTGAGAAGACCAGGTGGGCAGAAACTCATCGTTGGGCAGGTAGTGAGCTCAAGACCAGGCTGGGCATTGCTCAGCACATGTGAACAGGTGTGCTTACATGGACCTGTGTTTCCCCCACATGGTCACCACTTATCCAGGCACGGTGAATACTCCAAGGAGCTTTTTATGTTTTAACATTTTGTGTTTTTGTGTGTCCATACATACATATACACACATACATTCGTACATATACACGAATACATGTACATTAAAACACATGCATATACATGACTATACACATTCATGCTCACACACACATATATACACACCTACATGCATACACACATACACACACATACACACATACATGCATACACACATACACATATACATACATACATACACACACATACAATACATATACACACATACAAATACACCTATACACACATATAGACAGACATATACACACATATACATATACACGTATACACATACATGCATACACACATTCATATCCACACGTACATACAGACATATACATATATACTCACATACATGTAAGCACATGAGTGGAAGCCAGAGGACAGCTTGGCCCTTGTTTCTCTCCTTTTTACCACGTGGGTCCTGGGGATTGAGTCAAGCTCATCAGACTTGACAGCAAGCCCCTTTAACTGTAGAGCCCTCTCATTGGCTGCCAGTCACCTCTTTCCACAAATTCTATCCATGGTGGAATGTTTACAGTTGTTATTCTCATGATTCCTTCAGCAATAGCGCAGACATTATTTACACTGCATTAGGAGTTATAATTCCTGTAGATGTCAGGAGAGCTGGAGGCGTGCATGAAGAAGAGAGCCCACTTTCAATGTCATTATGTGGTATTGCCTTAGGCCCTTTTATACACTCCCCTGGCTTTGTTGAGTATATATTTGAGGGCTCTCTATGACTGTGCAAAGAAGTAAGAGATAGGGCTGGGCCACAAAATAGGAAAGTACTTGTTCATCCAAAAACAAAAACAAAAAACAAACAAACAAACAAACAAAAATAGCTCTAGGGTTAAATATTGGTGCTAGTGCTGAACTACACAGCCAGAAGGTATTTTTCTAAGTAAATAACACAATATTGGGGATGACAATATGATCAAATATCCTACAACATAAGTTTGCAATGTTACCTACATTTTATAAATCAAGTCTGACCACCGTTTTGGTTGTTTCCAATCCTGTCTGAGTGCATCATCACGGGAATCCCAAGGAAAATCACAAATGGGTTCTTGAAGCTGTTGCACAGGGCCAGTATAGACCTAAATACCACAGAGGAAACCTTGATTCTTATCTCAAGGGATCATTCACCATCCCTCTTGTCACATAACTTATGACAAGACGTCACCTTTCCTAAACTTAGCCTTTTTCCCAAGTGCTGCAGAAGGGAAGATCTGGTGTCAAGGGGTCTGGATTCAAACCACAGGAACACTGAATTCATTTAAATAGGTGTAGTTTATTAATGCACACACCAATACAGTTCAACCAGAGCAACAGCTCACAACTGTGTACTGGACATTGCTAGGCCCTGCTCATTGCAAAATCCACATGGGCTCATGCACAAGTGTTGGAAATGCTTCGGTCTATGGGCCCTGACTCAGGCCATTTTACACATAATTGTTCCAATTTTCCTTGAATCTATTGGGTCCTATGTGAAGAATACACTTGGGGAACTTGTTAAGATTAACAAACCTCATAACATACAGAACATAACAGGGTATGTGACCAGCACCACACAGTTCAACGTCAGAGTTTTTTGTTCTTTGTTAGTGTTTTTCTTGGCATCCATGATGTGGAGGCGTATTACAGAACAATAGGAAAGAGCTGGCTGCTGTGTAACAAATTCGCTGCTATTAAGGTAGGTACGGGGGCAAGACCTCAGCAGTAGCCCTTAAGATGGGAAGGAGATGATTTGTTTGATAACTGAAAGGAGCTGCCTCAGCTTTGTTTCTCTGCCTGCTCAGTGCCCATTCAACATCACTCTGTCCCTGAAGAGGAACTCAAGGTCTGCCCCCTGCTGCCTGTGAGCCAGGAAGAGGCACAGAAAGGCAAGGCCACAGCACTGGTTTCCAATCCCTCAGTAGTGCTGGATTTCCAATAATGTACTTGTATACACAAATACACTGTGGTAAGTTGCAATAGATACTAATCATTTCTCACATAGGGCAGCAGTTGATTGACTACAACTAATTCTATTAAAAAAAAGAAACCTGGCTCTTGTAGAAATATACAAAGAAATATCTAGGATGGTGGGGGATGAATTCTGCCATGGACTGAACTCGTGGAAGTGGGGTTGGGAGAACGATGCATGGTTAAATAGCCCACCAGGTTCACATTGTGTCAACTTGATTTAATCTAAGGACAAAGAAGTGGAGTATCTCTGATGGCTTTCTTCTAGTCCCTTTAAAGCATCACTAGGGTTTGAACTCAGAACTTCATACTTCTTGATGGGGCAACTACACTCAAGGAAGCTTAAGATTTTCATAGGCGCAGTATTATGCTATATATACAGAGTAGATAATACTAAGATGTTCAGATGGTGATGTCCATTTGTATGCACTCTTAATGTGGACCTAAAAAAAGAGAGATCAAGGTCCTTAAAATAGAAAGATCAGTTCCAGTTGTTTTCTACCATTCCAAACAGAATGACTGGTAGGGAGAGAATGGTAAATAATCGAGAATTCGTAGATGATGCTTTGAATGAAATGTGGATTTCTGTGCTGGTTTAAAACAGGGTCTCAAGTATCACATGTTGCCCTCTACCTGGCTGGCCAGGATCACTTTGAGCTCAGATAAACCTCCTTTCACTTTGTAATAAATAGGCTTATAAGAATGGCCTCGAAGTACTGTGCGGACAGCGTTAGCCTTTCACAGTTGAGGTGTGTAACCCACAACTATAGTTTTAGCCATGTTTTTCCATGTCTACCAGCTATTTCAGATTGTTGCTGTTATATGCCTGACAATCAAGATGCAGAAAAATAACCTGATACAGAGTAAGGACATGGTGATCACATCTTTGCCTCTTCCGTACGTTCTGGATGAGGTTTGTTAAAATTCCAATATTGCAAAAAGCCTTATATAGGGCCCATCACATTAAGGGTCACTATGCACTGTTCTATCTAAAATGGCCTAATCAGAACTGACTCCCATATAACACTTCCTGCAATCCTCATATGAGAAGCTTGAGCTTTTAGTTTTGACTTTTTCTTTTCTCGTTCTTTCTTATTTTTTGCTATATAAGTTGAGACAAAGATAGTTAAGGCCATGAATTTGTCCCCAAAATTTGAACTACAGATGTGATCAATCAGTGTTAGTGGGTGCATTCTATAAAGTATTCATTTTTTACTATGATAGATGCTTCTGTGTTTGGTGGGGTGGCCATTTCCCAGTGTACAGGTGCTGGGACCTTGCTCTATCCACTTAATGATGTTTATAGCCTCATTTTAGACGTTTCTGTGCTACCCTCTATATCTCTTGTGTATTTTATTTTTCTGATAAAAGCTCATGGTATATCTTACTCAGGCCTGTGAGCAGTGCTCCTTTGGCGACATTGGTGCAAAGAGCAGAACCCCACAAGCAGCATGAGGTTCCCTTCATTGGTGGCTCCAATATTGCACTTTTGTCTGCCAACTGGTCTCCACACTTTTCCTAGCACCTTAAAGACTTCAACTCTTTCTCCTAAGGAATTTTCTGGCAATTGTCGATTGCTAAGCACATGACTTCATGAGTGTTCCCCTAACACACACCCATGTTGTAACCTACCATGCAGACTATTTCTTGATGTGATTTAAAGCACCTGTACAGAATGAGACAGGAGAACTTTTGACTGCATATTCAAGCTGGTGTGAAATCTCAGGAAGTTTTAATGGCTAACATTGGTGAATGTGGACAATTTGAGTTAGGATGAGACATTTTTTGGGCAAGATTTGACAGGAAACATTCATTTAGATGCATAGGAATTACTAAGGTTTTTATAATCAAGCCTTGAGGAAAATTTGGCTTTGGAAGCAGGAGATGCTCAGTGGCTCTGCCCCAGGAAAGTCTCCTGGAAAGGGCACCTCAGCTTATGCTCAGTACAGGGAGAACATTAGCAGGGAGGCAAAGTCTGCTCCCCATGACATCTGCTTTCCCTTCTTGGACATTCTATTGTCTCCTAGAGAGTTCTTGGCATCCTCTGTGATGTCACCAGTGTTGTAGTGACAACCAGTGCCCTAGTTTCTCTCAGTCTGAGTCTGGCGGTTACAAGCTAAGACATGTTTTCCTGTCTTCGCAAGCGTTTTGGGAGGGGGAACGTCGATTGTGGAGAGACTAGAGTGAAGGAGTCTGGCCTTT
Organism: Rattus norvegicus; assembly: GCF_021556685.1. Lineage (NCBI taxonomy): Eukaryota > Metazoa > Chordata > Mammalia > Rodentia > Muridae > Rattus > Rattus norvegicus. The sequence continues at coordinate 1,122,530 of NW_028238785.1, forward strand.
CGTCTCAAAGTAATGATGGAGAAAGACAGCACTTCTGGGGAATGTGGAGTAAGTTCTGGGCAGTGTATTTTGAGCTTCCTGCCAGGGTGGCTGCAGGCTTAAGCTGACCTTTCTAGCAATGGGCCACAACAACTGGAGCATCTGAAAAGGAATTGAATTTCCACGAATATCACAATTCCTTAAAGTCAAGGATTTCAGAACTTTAGTTTCCCCATCCCCACTGGGAGGATATGGTAAGGCCAATGCTATTATACTGTGAACTTCTGGTCTTTACTTTTCAGTTCATTTGTTCTGTTACATTGATATAATAATACCATCAGTAGTCATGGAGGGTCCACCTTTTCTGAGTTTAGACAGGGCAGCAATGTATATCACTATCATTGCTTCTTTAAATACAGTGGGTATCTGACAGTACTAACAGGGAGAGATTGTGCTCCAGGAAATAACCTTATGTTCTTAGACCTTCTCTGATTTCTTCTAACTGGCAGGGTCATCGTTTGCTTTATATATTAGAGGTTGTATGTTACAAAAATTTTTCTACAATACCAAAACTATTTGGAATGTGTAGACCAAGATTCAGCCTGTAACCTATTCGCACTTCTGGGGCTTTTGGTATTTCACATAGGGACACTGATAAGTCTGTTGAACATATCCTCCCTGGAAATGCGTTTTAAATCCAAAGTTGTTGGCTTAGAGTATCAGGGTAGGACATCTGAGTGTCTCCAATCACTCAAGTTTTGTGGATGGTGAATTTATCATCTGAGTTCTGAAGCCACAGGAGTGAGGGTCCTGAAACCAAGCTGTACCCTGTTCAGCTGATAATAATCCTGGAGAAGCCATCTCCATGGTACATGTAAGCCCGTGATGTCTGGCATAGGGAACACCTGGCTGCTTACGTCTCTTGGTCTCTATAGAGTAGTGGGAGAACTGAGATCCACTAAGGAGGCCTCTTAAGCATAGACCAATCGCCTAGCAGTGACACTGGGTTCCTGGCTTGTTCTCCTGTTTAGGCCTCACTGAGGTCTATGAACACTCTATGCATTCTCCCCATGCAGGTTCACTTGTGTTCTTCTACCTACAGACGCTGGGAGAGAAACATCATCCCCTGACACTGACCTAAGCAAGAATCAGGCCATGAAGGAAAAGGAGAGGCTGATTAAAGAGCTGCAGCTCATTACCGAGGAGAGAAATGACCTGAGAGATCGCCTGAGGTTTCTGACGGAGAGATCCATGAAGAAGAGGTATGAATCGCTCCAAATGCTCTTGTTTCATTCCTGGGTCTGCAAGGTCACCTTTTTCTTATCCTATTAAGGTTTTGGGTTCTAGAAAGCTGTGCCTCCCTAACCACCCTGTGCTAAACCTCACCTCCCATATAGTGGAGATTCAGAACCTGACCCTTCCTGAGGAGTGAGATTGAAAATGGACTCATCTGCTTCCATTTATTTAAAAGCAGAACTTGTGGTCTGAATGAAGAATTCAGGGATAAAGTCAGGGAGAGTGAGTTCCCAGTGTGCATTTGCAAAGCCCTTGACAGCTGGTGGCTTTGCAAGATTGTAATTGCAGTGAGTTTATGGTGAGTCTCTGTACTTGCTAGGCAGGGGACTGAGTGCTGGAAGATCCAGGCAGCAGCCTGGGGTAATATAGGACCCACCCTGAGTTCATATATTCCTAAATGCCGATGTTCATTGTATTCTATCATTTGGGGCCAGGCCACACTTCAGGCCAAATCCATATTATGAAGACCTGGAGAGAATGGAGGAGGCGGTCATGTCAATTCTGCACAACTTAGAGATGGAGAACACTGAGGTCCATGAGAACAGCCATAAACTGAAGAAGGAGATTACCTTCTCTAGGTAAGTCCTGGTCAGAAAGGCTATCACTTGTGGAATGGCCATTTCTGACTTTCTTTGTTCTGGATTGGACGGTCTTCAGCTCTGGTTCAATCTCTTGTGCTGTTTACACATCAGTGTTCCAGGGTCATTAGGACTCAGTTTTCAGTTCCATAAAAGACTGTTACTCATCCCAGGATTGTCTAGGCATCTTCAGAAGGCTCTAGAGAGAACAGTACTGATTGAAGTCAGCAGAAGGTTATTAGGCTGACCTGGACCTATGGTGTCACACCAGGTTTTACAAAACTCAGTGTGTGGACCACATGGTTAGCATGACCTTCTCTTGGTTCTACTGACCTCTTTTGAGGGTGTTGGCCCAGTACTAATTGATGTTGCCCCCATGCATTGGGCTTTCATGGATAGTTGTAGATCCATGCTCTTTCTCAGAGATGTGGACACTAATTGGTGTCAGGCCAAGCAAACAATTTATTCTTCCCCGAATTAACTCTTTATGTTTTGTGCAGCAGCCTTATATGTATCAAGATGCATTTTATTAAGTCTTCATGGGTATGTGGGACCTGGTAGAGTTAGTGGGACTTGGGAGTAGGAATGGGAGAAAGGGCCAGCATGATCTTACTATGCAGACTGTATTTCCAGAAACCTGCTCAGCCAGCTCCTGATGGAGAACACATGTAGGAAGAAGTTGGTCCCACTGAAGCAGGAGAGCAAGGAGGTACATCTTGATTGTGCACTGAACCAGAAATATTTGGTTGACTTCAACAAGAAAGATGAAGACCATCAACGGCCAGAACCAGCATTATCAGGTAGGGACGAGCAGATGTGTTAGCTTAACAATATCTGATAAAATTTGCCAATTTGATACATCTTTGCTTCTCTTACCACCTTTCTAATTTACACTCACAACCAGCCAACCACCTCATGTAATGGAATTGTTCATTGCTCTGCCTATGCACAAGTATTCTGGGAAGTTAACCACTTTTCAGAAACTGAATTATTGTGCAAGCATATTTTGCTGCTCTTTTTGAAGCTGCAGTCTAGAAATGGTGACAGATGAATAACATATCATATTATTGCATATCCATGTGATACATTGGATCCTATGTAGAGTTTTGAACAAGTTCTTGGTTCTTTGACAAATGACACTCTGTGGTCATGCGACTTCTTGTATAGGAAGCACCTTTCCGGGATAAGAACCAAGTGCAAATGTCAAATTAGTACTTGTCATTGGCTTTAACCTTGGTGACATATGGACATCTCATTTCTTCCTGCAACCCAATGAGGTTCCTTCCATTGCCCTGTTCTTGGTTTGCACTGGCATAAGTCTGGGTCCCATATTGGCAGCCCACTTTACTGTGAGGCTCTCTGGAGATTTTGCCCTGCCCACAGAGTTAGCAACAATGATATCACTTAAAATGTCCATGTCGACTATCCAATAGAACTGAGGTGGTAGAAGGCAGCATTCTGACAGCTGGCTTGCATTTCCCCACCAAATCAGTGTCTGAAAAACTGCCTTCCTCTCCCAGGTCTCAGAAAGTGCAAGAGAGCTGGAATTGGACACACACCAGTAAGAGAGCTTCCTGAAGAATAAGTTGCTTTCTCAGGAGTCCCTGATGACCAACATCCTGAATGGTAACAACATTTTTTGGATGTGTATTCATCCTCTGAGTTAATTTGTCATTTCTTAGAGACCCTAAATTCATATACCACTAAGCCAGCCTGACTGATTGAGGTCTTACTTTCTTCTCAGAAAACAGCACTTGAGAGACAACTTGGGGGACCGCCTTTCATTATGTGTGCTAGAGGAGAAACAGCAATACGTCTGTGCTTCTAAATGTTCGTTAAGAATATGCTTTTAGAAATATTTTTGTTATGATTTTAATTGAAGTTTTCTTTTTGTTGTTTCATATTTATATGTTCTTGTTACTATTTTTACTTTCAAATATTTTTAAATATATTTATTCATGTTAATCTTGTTTTGTTGTAAAAATGTATTTGTTATGAATAAAAATTGAATTCTATCTCTTGACTCTTAAGACCATCATTCTTACTCAATGGTTCTGTCCCCTCCTGTGGACCTAGAACTGACAGCTACAGATGGATCTCTGCATGTTCCATGGATCCTGGGCTAATAAGTGAATTCAAAGTCACCAAGGGGTACCCAGTGTGATAGTGTCTTTTGTGAGGATAATGTGGCTGTGTCTCAGACACACACTTTGTGATGTAATCACTGACGTGCTTTACCCAATTGTTAGGGTCCATGTGGTTCTTCTGAGAGAGCAGCAGATGCTTTACCCTGTGAGTCATCACCACAGCTCCTGCAGGTAGCTTTTGTTATTCCACATGAGGTGCTGTATTAGGTGGACAGGATCACCTCCAATTAAATAGAGAGATCTCAGGAGATGTGTGTTCACAGGGAACTTACTGAGCTGTGCGTGTTCAACGTGTTAGGTTGTCAGGCATCCCTACAGGGCTCTGGTGTTCCCACTGCTCATTGTGGGGCAGCATCATCCTCCAGCATCACTTAGTGTCCATATTAGAGCAGATCTTTCACCTAATATCAATGATGACCATATGTATTATGCACATCTGATAAAATACAGAATAGAAACTAGCTTCTTGTAGGCCAGATTGGCTTCAGTAGTCACATGGATGTGATCAATCAGTGTTAGTCATGCCCTTCCAGCATGGTAGACTGCAGGTTGTCTGTCCCCATCACTTTGCTCTCTTGTGCCCAAACAATGCTAAGGTCAGGGCCGTTCAGCCGTGAGGCAGAGGCTCACCACCCTCAGTGCTGCCTAAGACCCCTAAGACTGTCTCTTTCGGGTGTGTGCGTGCTGGACACTCAAGGATCCTGAGATCTCCGCAGCTGAGGTGAAACAGTACCGGAGCCATTGCAATGTGGGCACACATTTGGTTCTGGAGCTGGGCCACTCTTTGACTTTTGTTGAGTGGAGAGACAACTGTTGGCTGAGCCTTTGGTGAACCGGATGGCCCCTGGCCACGCCAGCAGTCAGCAGTATCAAAGCTGAGCAACCAGTGTTTTATGTTCCATTTTGTCATCGCTGGTCAGTGTTCTGATGCCACAGCACATGGTTGGCCTCAATCTCCCCATGTGGCCACAATCCCAAATTGATATGGCCTCCACTTCCCAAGTGCCACTGGATTTCTGTAGAACCCCTAAGGCAGCAGCATGCAGGAGCTCCTGGCTATTCCCTCCTTGCTCTCTGGATCTGCAAGTCGTTCTGTGTACATATGGCTATGTCCTCATAAACCCTTGATGCCATGATACCTTAATAAACACTTGAATCATGCCCTGATGGGCAGTTTTCAACTGCTACCTGACACCATCTATAATCGCCTGGGAAATGAGGGACAGTCTGGATCAGACTGGCCTTTGAGCATGACTATGCGTGACTGTCTTCGTTGCTGTGGGAGATGCCAGACAGCCTCTTTTCTGATCCTAGAGTCCCTATACCCAGCCACTTGTCCCCTCTACAGCCAGACCCTACTTCTGCTCCTAGGCACTGTCTTGGACTTCCTTCCCTCAGGTGGCTTCTCTCCTTTGGTTGCTACAGAAACCTGTTATGAGGAAAGGAACAGGGAGTTAAGAGTTCAAAGCCATCTTCCCATTGATGTTCTTTCTCAGAGGTCAGTGGGACACTTAAAGAGTTTTGTGTATACATTTTAATAAGCAAGGGACAATCATGCATCAGACACAGGAAACTAACAGCACATCTACTGGACCTCCTTCAACACCTGGGCATCTCTTCTGGCCTGTGCTTCTGTGTGCTGAAACCTGGGGACCAACTTCCTGTGGTGTTTCCCAGGATGACTGTGCACATTACGACACTGACGTAAATCCTCAAAACTCACAAACAGCAACAGGACCGACCGCCACAGGAACGGTTCTCCATCAACAGATACCACAGACCAGCAAGCAGAAGCATGGGAGGGTGGTGCTGTGGTTCACACACTTCTCTTTCCTCACTAGGGCAGGTGACCCGCTGGAGAAAACAAGGAGGCAGCAGGATGGAAGAGGAAAACTAAAACCCAGTCCTTGCATTAAATACTCAAGCATATTCGGACTAGAAGAGAGAAGTTTGCCAAGAATGAGGGCCACTTTGGGCATCCATCATCAATAGCCCTGGCTGTCTAGGCCAGCATCAGATCCAGCCGTCTCCAGGCAGGTGTCCGCCAGGCCCTCAAGGGCACTAAGAGCATTAACCATGAAAAATAGAACAAGATCTCTCCCTCTTGCCTGCCTGACAGCCAAGCATGTGTATGCCCTGGCTATGCTCACGCTGGGACCCCTGCGAGATATTAAGATATAGAGACCTGATAGTTGATTAGGACCCTGTTCGAAAAGGAAGACACTGGAAATTTCCCTCTGGCATCCATATGTGCATGCATGGTTGTACAAGCTGGTAGAATCTCTCTCTCACTCTCTCTCTCTCTCTCTCTCTCTCTCTCTCTCTCTCTCTCTCTCTCTCACACACACACACACACACACACACACACACACACACATTCAAAGTTTTGAAGCACAGCAGAAGAATCTCTGGGACTCTAAGCCTGACCAGCCTCATCTGTGAGCCACAGCTTCTGTGTGAGAGCTCCTTTGTGTGAGAGGCGTAGGGTGACTGAGGAAGGTTGCTGGTGTCCATCCCTGGCCTGCATGTGCATGCATACAGAGACATGGACACATGCACATGCTGAGTACCCCTCATCCAATCCTGAAATCTGAAAACACTGAATTTCAAATCCAGGCATTCTCCTAACCTACACCTTCCCTCAGGAATTGGAGATGAGGCCTTGCAAGAATCCTCAACCAGTGAGACTGGCCCAGACCTTCTGAGATCCATTCTGCCCCAGGAGAACACAGCAGGTGGTATCAGGACAACACAGAAACTCAAAACTCCAGCCTGATGCAGGGACCACCTGCTGGGTTAGGAGAAGACTCAGCATCAGGTTACTGAACGAAAACATCACCTCTGAACACACGGGGTCGCTGTGGCTATGCCTTCAAGGCATCTTCAGCAGCAGCTTAAATGGACTAGGGATGACTATGGGAATCTGCCTGCAGGGTGATGTGGGAATCCTTTTGCTAAGGCTTAATCGCTAGATGTTGACACAGAAACCCTTTAACTCTTCTTGGAGTACAGTCCAGGCAGAGGCTGAACACAAAACATTCTGATTATGAACTGAGTTTAACAGATAATCCGGAACCTGAAGGCCACAGGCCCAAAGGTCTGCACTGCAGGGGTGAGGCATCACTGCAGGGATGACCACACAGTGCAGGGGTGAGGTGTCACTGCAGGAATGACCACACACTGCAGGAGTGAGGTGTCACTGCAGGAATGACCACACACTGCAGGGGTGAGGTGTCACCGCAGGGATGACCATACAGTGCAGGGGTGAGGCGTCACTCAGGGGATAACCACACAGTGCAGGGGTGAGGTGTCACTGCAGAGGTGACCACACAGTGCAGGGGTGAGGTGTCACCAAAGGGGTGACCACACAGTGCAGGGGTGAGGCGTCACTCAGGGGATGACCACACACTGCAGGGGTGAGGCATCACTGCAGGGATGACCACACATTGCAGGGGTGAGGTGTCACTGCGGGGATGACCACACACTGCAGGGGTGAGGCGTCACTGCAGGGATGACCACACACTGCAGGGGTGAGGCGTCACTGCAGGGATGATCACACACTGCAGGGGTGAGGCGTCACTGCGGGGATGACCACAAACTGCAGGGGTGAGGCGTCAGTGCAGGGATGACCACACAGTGCAGGGGTGAGGCATCACTGCAGGGATGACCACACAGTGCAGGGGTGAGGCATCACTGCGGGGATGACCACACACTGCAGGGGTGAGGTGTCACTGCGGGGATGACCACACACTGCAGGGGTGAGGTGTCACTTCGGGGATGACCACACACTGCAGTGGTGAGGTGTCACTGCGGGGATGACCACACTGCAGGGGTGAGGTGTCCCTGCAGGGATGACCAGGAAGCTGACTGAGCTCCTCAGGGCTCTCCCTGTCCTGAATGTGCTTCCCTTCTAGGTGAGCACTGCAGCTTTCAGGGTGCTGGAGGCCTGTGTGGGCAGCAGTAGAAACTGCTAGCCTTGTTATTCACAGCTGAAACTATCACACAGGATATTCCAGAATTGACCACCACCAAAGTGGGGCCTTTCACAGCATTCTGGGTAGGATGGCACAAAGCCCCATAACAATTTCGCCTGTGATCCATACCAAATGTCTGCTGTCAGTGCCTGTCTCTTAGGAGCCACCTGGATGATCCAGGGGATGGTCCTGAAGAAAAGGCTTGGCAAAATTGAGGTCCCCAAAGCAAGAGGAGCAGTGAAGAGGTGCAGGGGCCATAGACCATGGAGACTGACATATGCTGATGCTAGACTACCCAGACTTATCCCTGTGTCCAAGTCTGGATGTCACAGAGGCACCTGGTAAAGGCCCCAACAGTGTCCTCCAGGATTCCACTGTCTCCCTACTTGCCCTCCACCTCACCCACTCCCAGTGGCTCTGGGAGTCAAGGTCTTCATCACCTTTTTCGTTTTATTGTCATATTGCAGGTACTGTGACTTGACCACTCTTCCTCCTGCAGGAGACACATCGTGTGTCATAGGATACAACTGCTGCACCAGGAACACCCATTGCATAACCAGGACCCTGCAGTGAAAAGCAGGACTGGCCCTTCATGCTGAATGACAGGAAAAGCACCCGGCCTTCTCTTTGTTGCAGACTGGATTCCTCAGCCTTCCTGTTATGAACAGGGCACTAGTACCCTTCACAGGATACTTAGTGTTTATAAGACATTTATAGAATTCATCTTGTATATAGGCCATTGGGCTAGGAGCCAGCATCAAGGCATCAAGTAGGAGGAAATACAGAAACATTCTAGGAAGGGATAGCCAGGGGCCAGTGGGATGGCTCAGTGATTGAGGACCAGAGTTCAGATCCCAGCACATGGATGTTCACAGTCATCTGCAGAATCAGATCTAGGGTGTCCCATGACCTCCCCAGCTCCCAAGCAGCTACATGTATGCGTCTCAGACACTTCTCACTCACCGTGAAACAACCTAAGCCACAAAACATCCCACACCTTCTTGGATGGGTCCATCCCTGGGGGAGTCTTGTGTGTTCTGGGCTTCAACTCTAGGAAAGCTTGGCCTTGTTTTATAGGATGTCTTATTCCTTATATCAGCAGAGAAAGAAAAAAAAAGATCCAGTCCTGGAACCCTGGAGGACACTGCCATGATGTCACTGCTGTGCTGGCATAGGCTTAGAGATATCTCCATGATCCATCCGAGTCACCTAGAGCTCAGGGAATGATGGAAAAGTCCATGTGAGATCGCCCAGCGCTTGCAACCATGAGAAAGCTTGGAAAACACAGGGCACATGTGGTGTTTGATCTTGGGTCAGTTCAACCCTCTTGAGCCTGCAGCTAAGACAAACCGTTACACTGGCCTGAGTGCACAGGCCTGATCTCAGAACCTGTTTGCCAACCACGGTACACTCTAGATCCCTCCTCTCAGCTGGACCTTGTTCCTCTACACCTCATCCACCCAAGCTTCTCAAGAAATGAAGCTACCAGGTTAATACAACAACTAACTGAAGGCAACAAGAGCCTTCAGCCGCCCTGTGGCAGTAAGGTCAGTCCATAGGTCTCCTGTCCCTGCACTGTCAGTACCTGTGAGAGCCATGGCCACCTATTCCCTTCCGAGGTGAGAACAATTATACCCACAACCTTGCTTTCAACAAATCCTGCCTTGGCCATTGGTGGGACCCTCATGAGACTCAATCTGATGCAGGCCTCCTCAGACACTTTGGCTTCCTTTCTGGCTGCTGGAGCTTCGGCCCTCTGGCCTGGCCTAATGTAGGATCAGCAACATCCAACTCTGTCAGGCCTCAGCCATCCCACATTGGGGGCCCTGCTTCACTCCTAGGTGCATTCTTTTCCCACATCTCTCCAGTCTCTCCCTCATCCCTAATTCCCCTCGCCTCTCAGGCCCAGCCCTTCAGTCTCTGATGGAGACTGTCCTGGAAGGACAGGAGCCCCTCCCCTGAGATACTCTCCCACCTCATGCTGCTGGGCTCTGACAACTCCTCCCTTGGGCTGACTCATCTCTACAGGCACAGCCTGCTGCTCCTCTGCCCCTGCAACCCACTTCCTAGCTCTGCTTCACAAAAACACTCTAAGATCTCTACACTGGATTCCTGTTCTATTTTGCTCCCTCTCTGTCCTCCAGAAGTTCTGCTGCTCTCTCTCACCACAGCAGGACCCACCAAGACACTGCTCCTGACCCCAGCAGCCACCAGCAGCCCAGGTCATGGGGCTACTAACAGCTTTGGCCCAGGACTCAGGGCTCCTTCCTTCTTCAGTATCGAGTCCAGGCTGAGACCATCTGGCCTGCTGCTGGGTCCTTGAAACCCTCAGTCTCACAGCCTCTGGGCACTCTGAGCCCTAGTCCTTATGGCTAACAAGTAGCTGCCCAGTCAAGCAACATGGGCCTCACTGGCTTCCTGGTGTGCCATGATGCTTTCCCTGCATGGCCGGGGATGACTGTATGCTAGGATTATGTCTGGAACTAGACCTGCAGGTAACACCTGATGGGTTGGCCAGGCTGTTCTCCTACTCCTGTTCTCAGGAGATTCTCCTGACTAAGCCTCCCAAGTGCTGGGATGAGAAGTATATGCCACCATGCCAGCTAGGGGTCTTCAGGTGTGATGAAAGACTGGGATCTGTGGTCCTGGTTATTTCCAACAGTGGGGACACCAGTGTTCTGAGCATTCTGTCATCTAGGACTTATATTCCATGTACTTCACATGAACACTGTGAGACTTCTGCACTGGTTACCTGTTCTCTTTGAAACCTGTCTTCAGGTATCTGACAGTGGGAGTCTCCATGAAGTTTTTGTCACCCTGAGAATGTGGCTATATTAATAAGCTCAGGCAGCATGCAAACACAACAGAGGTTACAAACAAGACTACCAGGCTGGGGCCACTAAGTGATAGAGTGCTCCTTTGGCATTGTGAGGGCCCAAGTTCTCTTGCAACCAACATCTGCTGGGGATGTAGCTCAGTGATTAGGCACTTGCCTAGCGTATGTGAGGTCCTGGGCTCCATCTCTAGGACTAAACCCTCATCCCGTACCCTGAACACACCAGGTCCAGGCATCACTGTCAATCCTGAGGGCTTGAGTTTGATCCTTAGGCCCTCTCTGATACAAAAAGAGAAAAAAACTCCCCTGATTTGTGTTTGACCCCCACATGTGTCATGCCCGCCCCACTTCGAGTGTATAATTAAGGAAAGCATGAGTAAGTGGTTGAGAGGCACTCCCTGCCCTTGCAGGAGACCCCAGTTTGCTTCTCAGCACAAACTGCATGTGACTCAGCAGGTCTCAGGGTAGAACTGGATATGTGACCCTGTGCTATAGCACTGTCCAGAGTGGGGACTGCAGCTTCTGAAGAGGAATGCAGGCCTGGGCTCCAGACCTCCACCTTCAAGTCCTGCCTGGACAGCCTGATGCCCTGGCAAAAGAGACTCCATCTCGCCAGAAGAGAACTGCACTCAAATGACACCTCAGTGATTAAAACTATCAGTCCCCAAAGGCATGCCACTGAGCAGAGATAGCCTCAGTCATGCACCTCTGCCCATGCCCAGTTCCTTGTGTCAATAACTCAACCCTTTCATGAACTAGATGGCAATACTTGAGGCAGGATGATCAGTAGTTTACTGGCCAGTCTGGGCTCTATGAGATGCTCTCCCTGAAATCAGAGCCAGCAAGAAATTCAGCATGAAAGCTCTTTGTAAAGAAGCTCAATGACCCAGTTCAGAGCCTGGGACCCCGCACGGTAGGATAAAGTGACTCCCATGGCTTTTCCTCCACCTTCAACACTCATGCTTTGGCATGCACACCCCTACAAGGAGATCAATACACATGGGATAAAAAATTAAACAGAAACATTAATGAAGACAATGCATACAATGTTTTAAAGGATCCCAGGAACCCTCACTTAGCACTTTCCTTTCCTTTGTCTTGGGAACAGCACCTGCACCAGTGACTGGAGACTTCCTGAAAAAGAGAGAGGAGAGATGCACTGTTCATTCAGCTGGAGAGCTGTGCAAAGACCAGAGCCACCCGCCTTTTTCTGACAGTGGGAGCTGGGCCCAAGTGTGGGCTGTTCCTACTAGAGGCACCACAGGAAGAGGACCACCTTCCTCAAACCTTCCTGGAAGTCAGAGCACTGGCTATGGACGTCCCTCAATCCTCAGAAGATTCTCTTTCAGCAATGGCTCAGGGCCTCTTAGGACAGAGAGGGACCAGAGCTTCCCCCCAAAGCAAGATCCCTGTCTTATCTGACAGTTATGAGGGCTTAGGGATGGGACAGAGGATGTGACAAGGTTACATGTAGCACAGGGCTAGTTTAGTAAGGCAATCAAAGAGGAAAGAATCCTGGAACATTCCTCATCTGTTCTTTTTGCTCTGTTCGTAGGATGAGGGGCAGTGTGGGGTAGAGGACTAGGACACAGCACAGCCTTCTCTGCTCATGGTGAGCTTTCTAGGCTGCCTGGTCACTGTGACCAGCAACTTTTCAACTGTGCCATTCTACTACCAAGGCTGACACAACTGGTGACCATGTAGCAATAGGACTTTACTGACTTAGCGACATTTGGAATCACACAATGATCATGTGTCACAGAAGAGTTTTTTTTTTTTAAGAAAAGGATTTTAAAAAACTATTTATTTTGTCCATATGAGTGAGTACACTGTCCCTGCTTTCAGACACAACAGTAGAGGGTAGAAGATGAGATTAGAAATGGTTATAAGACACAGTGTGGTTGCTGGGGATTGAACTCAGATCCTCTGGAAGAGCAGTCAGTGGTCTTAACCACTGAGCCATCCCTCCAGCCCCAGTATATTGTATTTTCAATGTTGTTTGTTTTTATTTCCTTTTTCACGTATGTCTGTATGGCGTTTCTGTGAGTACAGGTGTGTGTGTGCCTGTGTAAAGGTCAGGGACAACCTGAACACAGGTCCTCACCTTCTACCTCTCGTCCATGGCTGTGTATGCTAGGCTAGCCCTTCCCCCTAATCCTAGAGACTGTCCACTTTAGGCTCCTATCTCCCTGTGGGAAGGGCTGGATGACAGACACTACTGTATCCAGGTTTATGTGGCTTCTAGGGACCTAAACTGTTGTTGGGTTTGTTCAGCATGAAAATAAACACCATTTTCACAGCCCAGGCTGGGCCAGGCAGCGCACGGGTCTTTGCTGCTCTTGCAGAAGACTTGAGTTCAGTCTCCAGCACCCGGGTCAGGTGGCTCACAACCACCTGAGACTCCATGTCCAGGGACTTCCAAGCTCTTCTGGATAAAGCTACATGGCAAAAGCATTGCTGGGAGCTGGAGGCTTCTAGTGTTGGCTTCTCCCTGCAGTAGGGGGCAAATCATGGGCATATGAGACAACATGGAACCCTGTAATTCTACAAAGTGCAGGAGCTCCTGATGTCCCTCATGGTGCCCCAGAGCCTGCTCACCACTCATGGAGGCTTCAGGAACATGGCCTTCTCCTGACATGTGTGCACTGTGCATCCTCACTCTCTACCCCCTGCTTTTCTGGGTTGGAAGTCTCAGGTGTAGGAGGCGCCAACCATAGGCCTCTTCTCTCAGCATTTCAGCATTTTACCCACTTGACCTTCACCAGGCATCCTTTGCTCTACACAGTTACATCAGCCTGTGAACCTCATCCTCCAGACTCTAATGAAGCAAACACCCATGTGTGTGGAGCTCTCATAGTTAGCCAGGCTAAAGGGGAAGGCAGCAAATCCTTCATGAACTCTAGAGCTCCTGAGGCCTAGGAAAATGTCTATACCGGGGCTAAACTCATGCTGCCCTGTAAGACTACATTTTTCCTTTAAACAGAAGGATGTGTGGTGGTGGTGGCACATGCCTTTGATCCTAACACTTGGGAGGCAGAGGCAGACAGATTTCTGAATTCTAGGCCAGCTTCCTCTACAGAGCTAATTCCAGGTCAGCTACACAAAAAACAACACTGTCTCCAAGAGTAAAACAAAAAGAAAGAAAGAAAGACAGAAAGAAAGAAAGACAGACAGAAAGACAGAAAGAAAGAAAGACAGAAGGAAAGAAAGACAGACAGAAAGACAGACAGACAGACAGACAGAAAGAAAGAAAGAAAGAAAGAAAGAAAGAAAGAAAGAAGTGAAAGAAAGAAAGGAAGGAAGGAAGGAAGGATTCATATTTTGTATACAATGAGATGCCTCCCTGTCTATGCCTGAACCATCATGTTAACTATAATTCTTGTCACATCTGTATTAATTCAAATACTGAAGGCTAAATGGGTAAATCTTAATGACAATACAATTGGGGGGGGTGCTGAAGAGATGGTTGGTTTAGTGGCTAAGAGCAGAAGACCCAGGTTCAGTTCCCAGTGTCCACATGGTGGCTCCTATTAGCCTGTAATTGCAATTCTAGGGAATCAGTCTGGACTTCACGGGCACCACACATACCACATGGTGCACAAGCATTTATTAGGTGAAACACTCAGGCCCATAAAAATAAGTATATAAAATATATGGTTAAAAGACACTGAGATTCAGGAAGTTCTTAGTGACTTTGGTTATCATTTCTCTCTCCTGGAGACCTGTCTTCCTCATGCTCAGCCTCCCTGGCTTCTAGGACATTTCCTAGCTCTGTGGAGCATGAAGTACTCAACACCATAAGCCAAGCATTGCAAAGCCATCTCCACCTTCACTGCTACACCTTCTCCATGGCTGTGTCTAAAGGGAGAGACTTGGAATCCCACAGATGCAAGGCCAAACCTGTTGGGCTATGTGAGCCCACCCACCCAATAGTCAGATCTACTCCTGTCCTTGGCTATGGCATGAGGCTCTTAAGACAAATTAATCTGAAGGATCTCAACAGCTATGCTGTTAGACCTCTCATTGCTCTGCCCGACCTACAAGCTCCTTTACTGGCTCAAATTCACACCTGAACTCCTCTCCTGCCTCAGCCATCATCAGCTCTTCTATTTCTCTCCACCTGTGCTCTGAAGAATCCACACTAAGGTGGACATTAACCTCTCCATGGACCTCCAGACGTATGCTTGTGATTACTCTTTATTGGCTATTTTGTATTGGTTCGTGGGACCTTCTAGTCTCATGCAGAACACTGCTCACACATTTTGGATCTTACAACACCCTCTTGATTGAGAATCCTGACTAATGACTGACTGAGCCTTCCATGCCTGAAGTCACCCTCTGTCTCCCAGTCCAAGATGAGAATCCCCACCCTAACCCCATGGTGTCCAGTTTCATCTCAGAAGCTAGGCTCTGTACTACCCAATATCATTTGGATCTTGGCCTCTAATTCTCTGTTAAATCGTTCCTCTCTTCTTTAAAACAAATTCATTTTGTTGTTTGTTTTTTGAGACAGGGTTTCTCTGTTTGGCCCTGGCTATTCTGACAGGCTCTCTGTAGATCAGACTTGTCAGGAAGCCAGATATCTGCCTGCCTCGGCCTCTTAAGCACTGGGATTACTGGATTGTGCCAGCATGTTTAATTAAAAATTAATTAGTGGCAGTGCATGTTGGCACCTGCCTTTAATTCCATCCGTTGGGAGGTAGAGGCATTGTGAGTTCCAGGACAGCCAGGGCTATAAATTAACACCTTGTCTCAAAGAAAACAAGCCAAAAATGAAACAAAAATGTTGCAATATGGTCTTAGGAATGTAACTGAGTCTGTTCTTGAACTCTGAATCCTCCCACTTTCACTCAGGTGCTAATCAGCAGGCTTCTGTCTTGACTTTCACTGCGCACTCAGGGCTGCCAGGACTGTTACCTCTCCCAGTGTAACTCCTGACTCTCTCATCAGCATCATCACAAAACTCCTGCTAAGAATTAAGGAAACCTGAATTCTAAGGAACAGTCGGAGCTCCAGTATTTCCAAAGCTCACTCTAATACAGATGGATCCTATGCTGCAGTAAAATGGTCACAGCTGGAGGTCTTAATTCCAGGACTTGGGACAGAGGGGTCGGAGGATCTTGAATTCAAGGTTATTTTTATGTTACAGTGTTGCTCAAAGCGAGTTGGGCTGCTACAAGATACCCTGTCTCAAAACTATACCAAACACACCTAAAATGAAACAGAGGAATTTGAGTGGGCACAGATGGGAAAGCTCGGCACTTTATGGCTAAGCCACCTGCTGCCAGCACCAAAGTCCATGCACAGCCCCAATTCTGAGCTGTGTCTGGGACCCCACTTAGGAGCACGCACCAAAGTAGCTCAGATCCAGGGCTTTTGGTCTAAGAGGAATTCAGGCAGTCACACTTTGGATGCCAGTTCTCCAGCTCAAGTGCCTGTCAGCCCAGGATCTGGTCTTAGTCATGGCTTGGCATCCCTAAATTCCTCCCAGCTGTGCTCTGAACTCACCCTGTACCCCGTTCTGATGAATCTGCCATTCTCCATGGGAGTAGCCTCAAGAAGTCCCTCACATCTGAAGCACCACTCTGAGTGCACTAAACACTGCAGGGGAGGGGCATGGCCAGCAGAGCACCCACCCCTTTCAGCTGTAGAACATTTAGCTCTAGAGTGAGCACTGCTGTGCATTGTGGAACTTAAGCAGTATCCCAGGCTTGGCCTGGGAAGAGCCGTTGACACCCACACTTTCTGGGGTGACATTGTCTCCTGAGGATAGAGTCAGGTCAGGAGCAGCAACTGATGTTCACGAGAGACAAACTTTCTTCACCACCTGCCCATGCTGGCCCTAGGATCTGGACTTTTTGGGTGACATGATGCTGAGTCCCCCAGGTAGATGGGTTTTCAGGGGTCAGGTGGTTATTGTCACTAAAGGTATCCACAAGGATAAGTCATACTGTACTAATTCCCATATTAGATCCCTTCTCACGGGTCACAGAGGTCGTGCTGGGTCCTAAATGTGGACCCAGGTTCCTGCACACTTTTGAGGAGACTGGTCAGGGCTCAGGCTTCACGACATTTTGTTTGAATTATTTTGGGGGATTTTATTTTTACTGTTGGGGACAAACCTAGGGCTGCCATGTGCTGGGAAAAGGCTTTGCCACAGCTGTAGATCATCCCTAATTATAAACTCCTAAATTCTCCCAATCCTGGAACTTTCTAGGTCCCTCACATGATGCAACCTTTGGGGGATTCCTCACATAGAATCATGGGGTGGATTGCATCCCAAAGAGAGACAGTGGGAAATGTTC
Organism: Rattus norvegicus; assembly: GCF_021556685.1. Classification (NCBI taxonomy): domain Eukaryota; kingdom Metazoa; phylum Chordata; class Mammalia; order Rodentia; family Muridae; genus Rattus; species Rattus norvegicus. Next base: position 1,139,645 of record NW_028238785.1, read on the forward strand.
CCCAGTGTCTGCCTGTGGCTGTGGTGATGAGAGTGCTGACCAGTGGATGGCAGGGCCCATGTGAAACCCTTTTGTTTTCTACTTGAGTGGAATCTTCACCATGCCTTTTTTTTTTTTCTTGAAACACAGGTTGCCCTGGAACTTACAGTCTTCCATCACCCTGACTCATTTTCCCATGACTGGGATGATAGGCTTAAATTACTATGCCCATCTTTCTTTTTTTGTATTTATAAATCTTCTAAAAGCCAGAAGGATATAGAATTTAAAATTTTGCGGTCCAAGGCATTTTCAACAGGGGATTCTTGACCTAGGACTATCCAGACCAGTTTTTATTGTGTGGGTACTTCATTCCCGTAACAGCTTATGTTTGACAAAGAGTTCCAAGGTGTGATGTCACTGGGCATCAGGCGTTGTCCCAAATAGCAGCACCGACTCAGGTTGTAATTTAGGCTGGAGAAACTTACTAGGACCCTGGTAATCCTAGCACCCTGGGGCCTCACATGTCCTTAGTCTGATCTAGTGATGAATCAACTGCTCTTGAGGGTGGATTGGAATTCTAGTCACTGTGAGGCAGGAGCATTAGTATCCTACAGCCACTCTGGGCTCCATAGGAAGACCCTGTTTCAATAGTAAAAGGGGTCACCTGCGAGTTCTTACTGTCTTCCCTGAGGCCTTCCTGCTGGAGTTAGAATAGCTGTCTCATCAAGTTGAAGTAGAGGGCAGAATGTTGGTGCCTTCTATAATGAGGACTAGTGACAGATAGTCTATGGAAATTCTAGAAAGATCTACAGGTATTTATGTCATGTGCATGGGAATTGCTGGCTTCCCTGTGTCCTTTGCCTTTAATTTGCAGTCCATGGGGCACCTGGGAATGTCCCCAAACCAGGCTGCACCCAGGGCTTGTCCCATGATTCTCACTTGCACCCAGTGCCTGCCTGATTGTCATAAGTCTGACAGAGCCACTGTATGCTCTCCTGACACCTGCAGAGAGCACTATATGGGACCCTACCATCCCCACACTGCCCATCAGGGTCTAAATGTCCCTATATGGCACTGAGATGGTCTAAGCTCCTTCCCGCCTATATGCTGCATCAGAATCTGACCATTCCTAATTTCCTCCTCTCACACCCACACTAGAAGCTCTGTACCCACACTAGCCCCAGCTGGCCTGTTGCCTACTGACATCTCATGGACTCTGTCCCAATCCCCTGCCCTGCCCTCACTCAGCTGACAATGTGGACATCTCAGGACAGTCACTGGACAATGGCTGACACACTTGTCTGAAGACTGGAAATGTTTCTCGATCTTGGAGAGGAAAGAAGGACCCTCCAACTACACTGTCCTCTAAGGAAGTTTATTCAGGTGACGGATGACAGGGACTGTTTTGTCTCACGTCACACATGTCAGTAGAAAATATCCTAGGTATTGGATGCCGCTGTTAGCATTTACAGAACAAAGCACATAGTGTTGGGAAGGATAATAAATTATGAGTCGAATTAGAAAACCCCAAGTCTCTTCCAGGTCCTAAGAGGGCAAAAAATACCACCAAACACAGCATTAATGTGATAGGTTGGTTAAATCTAGTTACCACATTCTAGTGTGATACCTATGACCCTTTTTGTGTCATGCTCAGCTTATAATGACTAGAGGACCTAAGCTTGAGAGTCACCAATGCCTCTCCCTTGCTTCTCCAGCTGCTGAGCATTGAAAAGCCCTAATGAGACAGCATCTGTTTGCAGACATACTGGATTATTCTTCTTCACTTTATCTCTCTGAGTCACCTCCACTCACAGTAAGTCAGTTTAATTCCATAAATTGGAAATGAGTCACGTGGAAAATATACTTTCTCAATACAATCACAGATTTCCATGTAAAAGGTGAAACATGAACTATCCCACCTAAGCTCTGGGCTTGCACAGACGTGCTCTGAAAAGAAACATGTGTTCCCAGCTGCAGTCTGCATTCAATATGGATGCTCTTGAGGTCCTCCCTGACCTGCATAGATTAAGATAATTATCTTGCTTTCTATCAAAAGAATTCATTATGCCAAGTTGGCCTGTAGAAGGAGGCTAGTCTCTTCAGTATTTTATCAGATGTGCTTAATGTATATAATCATCGATAGTAAGTGAAAGATCTGTTTGGAATTGAAACTGAGTGATGCTGGAGGATGATCCTGAATGCACAATGAGCAGTGGAGGCACCAGAGCCCGGTGTGGATGCCTAGCAGGCTACCACATTGAGCAGGCACCGCTCAACCACCTGTACATACACATCTCCTGAGATCTCTCTACTTAATGGGAGATGATGGCGTCCATCTAGTATAGCACATGCCCTGGAAGGACAAAAGCTACCTACAGGAGCTGTGGTGATGGCTCACAGGTTAGAGCATCTGCTGCTCTCTCAGAAGAACCACATGGTCCCTAACAATCATCTACAATGGGGAATGCTATTCCCTCTTTTGGATCATGAGGGAAATGCACTCAGGAGTGGCCCAGACATACATTTGAAAAAAAAAGATCCATTGAGTTAAATGATAAAAATAAATATAATCAGCAACAATAAAAAACACAGCATATGAATGATCAAGTGAAACAGCACCTATAAAAACCTATTTCCCAAAATGACGTTGATGGTCATTATCTTTGTGGTTTAATACTAATGCTGTATTGTAAGAAAAACTGAGGCACATGGTTCTCCATTAGGATTATTCTATATTCCTTTGTGAGAGTTGTCATTTTTTCTGCAGCTCTACAGGCATGAGTGTGTGTTACTCAATATCTGGTGCACACAGTCAATAAGGAATGTGTGTTGTAGACTGATATAGACTAGGATGAGCAGAACACATGACAGCATGGA